>NC_056467.1:7823192-8024168 GCF_008729295.1 Plectropomus leopardus | reverse complement strand
AAAAACACCATAATATTGCATGTTGAAAAAACCACTGAAAATGCCATACTATAGTAACCACTAAGTTTTTCAGCTGTTTTTGGGACACGCCATATTTCGTCATTTTTTTTCCATACTATAGTACTGATATTTTTCAGTCATAATATTTGGATATTTTTGGCAATAGTGTGGCATCTTTGGTCGTATTTGGACATTTACTTTGACATTGTATATTATAACGTTTGTCAACAAACCAAAATATGTTTACTTGTCGTCGGTCAAAGCCAAGCAGCAAACAGAAAGTTCACGTTTGTCCAACAACTTGTTTCTTTTTTGTCTTGTTTTGTCTTTTTAGCCACACACATCAGAAGGATGAAATGCAAACACCCAATGATGGTATATAACTGCTTGAGGCAGGCTTTATTCAAAGATAAAAATGTCAAAAGCTTAAAACATAAGCATCAGTTAACTCTCTCCCTTTTACAGAATCTATATTTACTGTCTGACACAAGGTCTAAGCAAGATAAGGCAAAAGCACAAAAAGCACACACTCAGTGATCTGTTCTTTCATGTGGAGGTCCGTCATGTCATCACTCTCTCCACTCTGTCCCTTCTCATTGGCTGGCCTTGGGGTGGCATGCTTGAGTAGAAGCTTCCTCCTGCTGCTTGGGGTGTCATGTTTGGGTAGAAATGTCCTCCTCCTCCTGCTGCTTGGGGTGTCATGTTTGGGTTGCTGCAGAGTTTCCATTCCTCTGCATGTGGTTTTCTGAGAATTGCTCAAATGGCTGCTGCTGCTGGTTCATGAACATGTTAAACATGCTCATGAGCCAGGGTACGGTTGCCCCTACCCCCACCAAAGTATTTTAAAGCCAAAGTATACTATGTCAAAAAATGGCATACTATAGCATTTCGAGAAATTGTCAAAAAAGTGATCGCTCATTGAAAAAAGTCATACTACAGCATGATGAGGCAGTTTATAGTAATGCATGTTGGGAAGAAAACATCAAAAAGGTCAATATTTTAAGTGTTTAACGTCATTGTATAGTATGTCAAAAAAAAGTCCAAAAAGTGATCCCTCCAAATGGTGAAAAAAGTCACACTACAGAATAATGAAGCAGTTTATAGTATGACGTGGAAAAAAAATGTCGTAAAGATCAATATCGTGTGATCAAGTGTTTTAAGGTCATTGTATAGTTTGTCAAAAAACACCATACTATAGCATGTCAAAAAATGGTCAAAAAAGTGAACACTCCAATGGTTGAAAAAAGTCAGTGCAGCATGATGAAGCAGTTTATGGTATAACATGTTGAAAAAACTGCCCAAACTGCCCAATTTTCTGTGTTTAAAAGTCAAAGTATAGTTTTTCAAAAAAGCCATATTATAAGACGTCAAAAAAGTTGTGGGTCCAAATGTTATAGAGTCATAGTATAGTATGTTTAAGTATTTTTTAGCATGGCATGTTGAAAAAAACGGTCAAAAGTCAATATTTTAAGTTTTTTAAAGCAAAGTATTCACAGCAAAAAGTCAATTGTTGAAGTAACTCCTACAGATTTGATTTCAACACTTTTTCAGGGTTTATATAGCTCAACACTTTTCAGAGTTAAATTAACACTTTTGAAATAGTTAAATATTTAACACTATGCCAGAGTTCCTTTTTAGCTCACAAAATAGAGTTAAAGCAACACTATGAGATTAGATCTAATAACCCTTTCCTGAGTTACATTTTTATTATTTGAGTGGTGTTAGTCACTCTCTAAAGTCCACATCGTCACTGAAAAAATGTTAAAATTAATAAACAAATTACAAAAGAATTAATTCAAACAAACAAAACAATTTTCCAAAATAGCATTTATTTTTTTACTTTTTAATCTTAGTCATTAATACAGATAATTAAAACATTAGTTAAGGTACACTGCACAAACTTTTATCTGAAACACTATATGAGCTTTGCACCTGGCATGGGATGGGATACTTATCCATGGTGATGTAGTTGAAGTTGTCAGTCTTGCTATTGAGACGCCCAACAGTGAGGAGGTATGGCTGCCAACCTGGCTGGTTGTGGAGATGCTTCTCCAAATTGCAGCATGACTAGAGCTGAGATAAGGAAACTCAAATTAGACACAAGCAATATGTGTCAGTCAAAGAAAAATAAATTAAAGAAGCGATAACTCAAACATTTTCTTACTAGCCAGTGCAAGATGGGGTGTCTGATCCTCCTCTCCTTCAGATGCCAAGAAATGTATCCTGTGCTGCTTGCACAGCATCCTAGGATCATAGTGATCCTGAAAAAAATAAATAAATGCCTTGTCATATTAAAATCATAAGGAATTTAAGAGAATTCAAGTATCAGTGTTATACATATAGCGCCAGGTCACAACATGTTAGTATGACATGAAAGCATTATAACAATTAAAGCTGCAAGCAGCGATCAAAGGGCCATCACACACCCACGCACATTGGGGTTCCTGGCGGGACTCCAACTGACGCCGCCACTCATCTCTGTCAAAGTCAGTTAATGCACACAGAGAGTTTGGACCCTGGAGTGAGATATTCCATTTAGATATGCCATTAGGTGGCAGTGGAGGGGACATCAATTCCACGTTACTGTGGTGTACATCATTTGTAGGCCAAACTATGTAAATATGTAAATTTAAGGGTGACTGTCCTGTAAGGCTTACTTCCTGTTGCCAGTAGGTGGCACAGTGAATTTGACAGGTAATGTGGACCCACTTGGTCAAAGCAAAGTGAAGTTACAACAATTTCCGGTTGCATGGCGAAACATCAAATTTCGGTGCCACACCACATGAAAAACATTGAAGTTTTGCTCTGAACTTTGATATATTTTGATCATGACGGACTTAAGATTGGAACCACCAGTTTAGAATTATTTAAGCAGTTTATAGTATGGCATGTTGGCAAAAAGTCAATATTCTAAGTGTCACTGTCACTGTATAGTATGTTGAAAAAACACCATACCATAGCATGTCGAAAAATGGTCAAAAATTGTGGTTCAAAATGTGAAAGAGAGATACAGTATTGCATGTTTAAGTATTTTTTTTTTTTGGCATGCCATGTTGAAAAAACGGTCCAAAAAGTCAATATTAAAAGCCAAAGTATAGTATGTTGAAAACCACCATAGGGAGAGCAGAGTGATTTGAGCCAGTTTTTACTTGAGGCATATTTTATGTAAAACTGACACATATATCAGGATGTGTTGCATCCCTGGGAAAAAATATCGTCAGATCTGAAATCAATTCAAAATAGATTTTATTCAAAAAAAATGTGTCTCTCGGATCAACTTGCCCCTTATGAGGTGTAAGTTGAACCGAGGGGGAGGTTAAGTTGAGCAACTAGGGGGTAAATTGTGCCAGTCATGTTAAAAAACTGACCATTTTTACCACTTATACTCCTATATCAAATTCAAGACATCTCTAAGGTTTCATTCAAAGTTAACGTTTGCAATGTCAAAGACCAATTATCTGTAACAAGTCCCATTTCCAAACCAGAGCCAAATCAAGCCAAAAAATTGGTGATCAAATGACCAACTTTGTCTATGGTTGCCTAGAAACAAGAGGTGGTTCCACGGGCTCAAATCACTGTGCTCTCCCCTATAGTAGGGCTGCTCGATTATGGCAAAAATAATAATCAGGATCGGGAAGGCAAGGAACGTGTTGCGGCCGCTACAATAGCTCGGCAGTTTGCAGTGTTTAGGGTAGTCCGTGTGTGCCGTGCATTGATGATGCAATGACAATTCTGTCTGACCAGTCAGTGGTCTGCATTGTTTTGCGTCACCTTTTAGCACCTCCACAAATTGTGCAGAGTTTAAATTTTCCAGGTCTGTTTCTATCACGAGACCTCATAAACTTCAACTTCTAAACGGTATTTTGCAATGTAGACTCAAAACCTGAGGATATACATGCAGTAAAATGAACTAAATTGACATATATCACATGTTTTAGTGTTTTAGCAACAATGGACATGAATTACTTATCATGAATTGCAGTAAGTACTTTCACAAATGAATTAATTATTTACCTTGGTAAAGCCTCATCTTTTTAGTAGCATTGCTCTTTTTAAACAGTTTTTAAACATTTATAATATTTTCCACTTTAAACATTAATTACTGTGTTAAATACACTTCATGTGTATAGAATAACCAATATAAGTAAAATGCAAATATAGTTACACTACAAACCAATAAAGTGAGTGAATACCACTCAAGTGCTACAATGTCAACAAATTGGGTGAAATGCTCCTTAAGGTTTCACCAGCTGACTAAGCAGACTAGCTTAACATTAGCATGGTGGTACATAACTAAACAAAACAGCAACTGCGTTAGCAATTAGCGTTACCCCACGCGCTAGCGGTTAGCGTTAGCATCTTTATTTACATTAGTGCAATGATACAGTTCGCTCCAAAGTACACTGAAAACATTGGATAACCTTCTCATAACTCACATTGTTCTTTGGTTAAAAGTATCTGAACTCCAACACCATATATGGTCGCTTATCAAGAGCTAGCACACAACAACAGATTAGCACGAGACCTGCGGTACTCACCGGAGTTTCAAGCATCGATAACTCGACATAAGTTATTTCCTTCAGGTTCACAGCTCCTATTCTGATAACAGAGCAATTTAAAAACGCTGGTATGGTTGAAAAATAAAACAAGTTTTAAGATCAAATCCTGGCACTTTACACCAGGACTCGCTCTGTCGTTCACCGCGACTTGATAACAGGACGCTCTCGGGACGTTTCCTGCGCGTTATCGGGAAGACAGGTAGGAAGTGACGTCACGCCAGGTAGGGCATCCTTCGGCACTCCAAAGTGGCAGCCGTGCCAACTCACTGCACTGGGCAGAGGTGTATCAATGAATAATGTCATAACGCACTAAATTTTCAAACCATTTTCAAGCTATTTGATTTGTTACAAATGACATATATGTATTTATAAAACAGAGTAACTGCTGAAATAAATACAATAAAAATGAAGTATATCAAATATACCATAATAAACTGCTTAAGCCAAAATGCTAAATATTAGAATACTAGTTCTATGAGTAAATATAAGTTCTATGATGAATTCATGTAATAGAATATATATATGTATGTATGTATGTATATATTGAAAGCACTTTTAAGCACAGTGTAACATACATTTTATATTTATGATAATTATAAATATAGTTCTCTGGACATTTTCCCCTAATTTCACAATAATATTCTAGGAATTTTCCCAACCATCTCACTCCTTTCTGAGATTATTCATTTTAAAAAATCCTATTAATTATATACATAAAAGCCTACACAAACAAGGAATTTGACTCTTTACTTCCAATGTACAGGAATTAAATATTAAATAAACAAAAACAACTAAAAATTGTAGTTTTAAATTTACGTATGTACAAGTAGGATCGTCAGGGTTGCAAAAGCACAAAGCAAGCAAAAATAGACTTAACTTACCTCATTAGCATGGGGGGTGGCATGTCTTCCTCTTGCTTATCACAGTGAACAGCATGATGTTTTGTTTTCTTAATCACCAGAAAATTGTGTCGTTATCTTGACAAAACAGGCTTCATTTTCCGAGATAATGAGATAAATTAATGTCATCCTAAATGCCATAAAGAAGTAATAAAAAAGTAGGCCTATGTCACCCAAAATGGTATTAAAACATACTATACTATATACATACTATATTATGACATCCAAACTATCATTATAACATCATACTATAGTATGGCATCCAAAATGGCATAAAAACATCCTAGTATTGTATGTCATCCGAAATACCATTACAAAATACCACAGGGTCCACCACCATCCATAATATAGTAAGTTTAAAATTAAAAAATCATAGTTTTGATTGTCATAAAAGAAAAAAAAAACCTCATAGTACAGTATATACAGTACACTAGTATATACAGTATACTATAGTATAGTATAGTGTAAAAATCAGGCATGTTTTGAACAGGCACTGCACTAGTGAATGAATACAAAACCATAATAACTGGTGTGGAGAAAGTTTGTAGTTACAGGGGTAACATCCTTGAAAGTAAACACATAAAAGCACTGCACGCTCAGATAACCAAACCAACCCTCCGCTGTGCTCAAACTTGACCATTTTTAATGGGTGAAAATCAGACTCCTAACCCTCCCTTAGTGATAGAAATGTGCTCTACCTGTCATCTCTAGCAGCAAGTCTGTGTTTCTTTGAACAAGTCTATTTTGTCTCCTGGGGGAAATGATCTCCATCGGTGCTCAGCGCAGCTTATTTCAGGCTGACATTTTACCTACTGTTTCATGTGGGTAATTAAATACTGAGATGTAGGCCACCGGGGCCCCTGCTGAGACATAAATCAGATAGCGGCACAGAAAGAGAAAGAATGACATTCAAGGACTTGACCGGACAGGCCAAAAATCTGACGTTTTTAAAAAGACATAAAACTGACAAGCTCTATATTTCCTCATGTTCTGTATTTGAGTGTAAAATTATTAAAACCAAAGGCTCTGTGCTTCTATGAGAAACAAGGGGAAGCTTGATCCCTTGCTGGTTTCACCAATTAAACTTATTCAACAGACAGAGCAGACGGGTTAAAGAGGGACTTCTTTTTTTATACAGTGCACGTCCCAAATTGAACTGTCGGCAGGGAAATATTTTAAACACCGAGGAATACAATCTGTGGAGCTGAAGAGAGGTGTTACAGTGAGATTGGCATCCTTCCTCTTTGCATTCTGATGCTCTCAGCTTCTCTGTCTCTCACACACCTTGTTTTGTCTGCAGCTCTTTACAAATTCACTTCACACATGCCTGCAGCCAAGCGCTTCCACCCTTCCCGATGCTATTCATAATGTTGAGCTGAGTCAGGGGCAGCGGAGAAGTTGCATACTGCTGATTCACATACAAAGATTATTTCATTCTCACTTCTCCCATTCTCCCAACCCACCTCCAAAGTGCAGAAAGCAGCCCGGGTGCTCTGAGTGGTGTTTCTTAGGGTTTAGAGTCTCTAAGCTGTCCTCTTCCTCCCTGTCAGGCCTAAAATAACTACAGGCAAAACCCCCCTTGGATCAGGCTGAGACGCTGGGAATCCATGTCACACAGAGGATGATGGAGGTGGAAGCAGCTAAAAACAGATCAGCTCTCTCTGGTGCCGACTGACGCTGCAGCTTTCCCTATCTTGTGAGAAATTAATTGCCTTTGTCACTGCCCTTCACTCAAGAGGACCAGAAAACTGACTTACAGTGAAAAAGCTGCAGCTAAAACTCAGTGAGGGGTCAGGGGATTTTGCAGAATGCGAACGCTGTAATTTAAAAATAGATTAAGAAAGAAGGTGCTCATGCAGTGCTGTTCCAAAAAAGATGTTTCTTTATTGGAATCACTTCCCAGCATACACCATGAAAACATCTCACTGCATCTCTTTTTTTTTCTGCAACATTTTTTAAAAAGTAAAAAAATGAATATTTTGTTTCTTATCAACCAGGCAAGCTTAAATATGAATTGGAGAGGAGACAGAGGTGGTTCTTTTCAGTTTGTGCTGATATTGGAGTGCGAAAGTTTTTTTTTTTTTTTTTTTAACATTTCTTTCAAAGAAATAATAAAAAAAAGAAAATGGATAAAAAAAAAAGAAGCTGTCCCTGTCTGTCCTCGTCTCTTGCAACAAAGGTTTCAAAGTGTAGCCTTGAGCCCTGCGATATGAAATTACTTACAATTATGAGAGCGACAATCTTTACAATCCAACAACAAAATTCTCCACATTTGTTGTTTTTTGGGGGGATCTTCGATTTGGAGCATGTTGTGGAGCTTGCTGTTGGTGTGCAGTAAAGCCTAAAAATTGCTGTCATGGCCTCTACAATGATTCTCACATTTTCCCTCAGAGAACGTGCTCTGATATTGCAGGTCTCCAGGCTAGACTCAAGTAGGGGAGGAATGAACCTCACACGGGTGCAGACCATGCTGAAATATTGCACACACACTGTACCGTGACTACACAGAAATACAGAAATCATCCACTCACGCAAGGTGAGAGGATGCAAATATACAGATTTCGGATAACATTTCTATTCCACAATCCACTTACAATGTCCCTTTATTGTTTGTATTACACACAGGCTGGCCACTACTCATTCACAGTCACATACAGGTTAGTTAGTACACCAAGTGTTCCATCTGAGTCTCATCATACAGTATCTGTGCTCCTGCAGTCTAACCTACAAACTACAACTGGCCTGAGTTTAGTTTGTGCTCAAACTCGTCATCTACGTCCATTAACAGTCAAATATGTGATCCAACCGCAAGATAAATACAGTACATCTGGATTTTGTGCAAAGAAAAAGAAAAAAAAAGGTACCAAATGTTTTCTTTAAAAACTGAGGAAGTCTGATGGTTTGTCGACATTCACCTCAACTTGACCAACAAGTATTCTCCCACGCCACTAGTCCTGGCTCATCACTGCTCTGTCCACACAAGCTCTTTTTTTTTTTTTATCACATTTGAAACCACACAACAGTGGCAAAAGGACCTGTGTGTGTGTGTGTGTGTGTGTGTGTGTGTGTGTGTGTGTTAGTGCTGGAGCAGAGAGTTGGCCTTTACGATTTCCAGGACAGAAGGTAATTGGTGACCCCTTTGCGGAGAGCTGGTTTTGAAACACATACACAAATACACACACACACACACCTGCAAACAGACAGTAATCACTCATCCAAGGTGGGAATTCCACTGAAATGTTGTATCTGATGTGTTTGTTGTAAACTGGCACTGGTCGAAAAAGTACCATGTGGCACCAGGAAGAGGGAACTGATGTCCCTCTCTGGCTGTCTGAGGCCGGACAGCCGCATCGCCGTTATGGCTTCATGGGAAAGGTCTGGCGAAGGCAATGGGAGAAAAAGGAGGAGGCCACTTGATCGTATGAAACCACAAAGATGATTTTGGCGTTTATTTCCAGCCACTTACAGAGTGTGCTTTAAGTTTTAATGTTGCCCGTACTGTCCTTTTCTCCCATGTGCCCTTGGTCCAGACCCCCCCCCCAATAAGACCCCTGCTTGGCCACTCAGCTCTCATTTCTCCATGAGTGACAGCTGGATGATGCGCTGTAGCTCCGCCTCCTCCTGTTGCCGCCGAAGCTCCGCCTCCTCCTGCTCCCGAGCTGAGATCTCCATGGCAATGCGCAGCTGCTCATCATAGCTGCAGGTGGTTGCCTGCTTCTTGGAGGGGGTGGAGCAAAGGCTGGAGGGGGCACGAGGCTTGTGCTGGGGCGTCCTGGGGTGATGAAAAGTGATGGAGGTAGAGGAGGGAAGAACACTGGTTGAAATATCTGCTGTTGACTCAAAGTATGTCACTTCCTGTAGCTACAGTAGTTTCAGGAGTTCCATTGGACCTTTTTTTCTTTCTTTTTGGCAATGTTTCAACTGTTATAGTAAAAAGAAAAAAGCTATGGAAAATGTCTAGGGAATAAAGAAAAAACAGGGAAAAAACATATTTATAATGATCATAGTTGCATGTTTAAAATTATGTTACAAAATTATTGTGATTTTTAAGCACTCTTTCCAAGTCTTGTTTGCTTTGTTTGCTTGTTTGTTTTACTTTTTTCTTACTTTTGTACTTTTCATTATTTTCTTGCTAATTTTTTGGTCATTTCTTTTTTCGTTGCTCATTGCCCTCTTCCCATGTTTTTGAAAGAAATCAAGCCCATTTGCTCAGGTTCAAAGGGTTTAGTTGAACCCGCTGCACTTTACTACTTTACTAGCAGTTTACTGACATTCAGATGTTGAGCTACAGAGGTAAAGCAAGTATTGTGATGGTAATTTTTCACAACCTGGCGACCCATAAATTAACGATATAACAGCTTATAAATATTTAATGTAAATTAAGAATGCCATATTAGAGAGTGTTGTCATCTCTTCCATATTTCCATTTCCATGTACCACATCATATTCAGTCAAAACAGCCAAGACTGCGTTTGCCTTTTTACACGTAATATGACTGAAAGAACACCACAAATCATTAACGACTCTAGTTTAGTTTCAGTTTATGGTCTATACAATGCTTCCAATGTTATAACCTTGGTGTAAGTACACATTGCAGTAGCGAGATTGTGTCAAGCCAGGGAGCGAGAGAACACATCTGTCTGTGTATCCATCCATTCATCCACAAATGAGGAAGACACAGAGAGAGAAAACACTGCCTAAAGATAACAGGCTAAAGTCAACAACAGTACTGCCGACTGTGAAAGCAGGAAGCTCTATCATCCTCCAGTTACTCCCCACTCCACACACACACACACACACACACACACACACACACACACACACACACAGAATTACACAGTAGACAGGAGATTAGAGGAGAATAGCAGGATGGATAGGAGAATAGAGGAGGGGAGGACGGGACAGGAATACAGGATGTGAGTCAAGGATGGAGGGAAAGATATGCAGGATGGAAAAAAAATACAATGGAAGAGTACAAGACACTAAAGAATAATAAAACATGACAGAAGTGAGAGGAAGTCAGACACAATGTGGGTGGAAAAATGACTGGAAATAGCGCCTTTGTCCTGACAGTCATGGAGATTTATGGTTTTTCTTGAGGATTCCAGCTTTTTTGAAAATAAAAGTCTCATTCAACTTTTAACAACTGATGCTTTTATCCAACTTTATCTGCAGCTCCTGGTTGATTCCTGATTATAGAGGGGTTGATCTTTGGAAGGGGAACGTAAAGTGAGTATATACAGTGACTTACAGAACAGAGTGGAAGGTAAGCGCAAGACTGATGCAGAGAGAAAAGAAAGAAAAATTAACATAAAATACAATTGACTCGAATAAAAAAAAAAAAAAGAGATTGAACTTCTGACCTGTCAAGACGACTTGGATCACAGGACAGGGGGTGTGCTCCTGGCTTGCTATTGGTCAGCGCCTCCCAGATGGTGACCTAGACACAAAGAGGAGGCCACAGGAAGTCAGAGAGGGAGCACAAAAAGTTGGTAGTGGGAGGATAAAGAGATGTTGATACATCTTAAACAACAGCATCCCCTCTGCAGGCCTTTTCCTGTGAATGTATGCTGAAGTACCTCTCACAGACAGCACAGAGACGGCTGATTATGATTTATAAACGGACTGAATGTAAACTAGATTGATCCTGGCCCATGTTCTTGAGTACATACGCCCAATATTAATACTACTACTGATACTGCCATTAATTTTTTATTCATATTAGTCACAAAGTCACTGCAAAACTGAAGCAGGACAGAGAGCTGCATTAGGTCACAGATACTTGGGGGACCATCAAAAAAAGGTGATTTGTGTTGGTATTTTGTTTTAATTTTATTTCCGATATTAGTTATGGGTAAAACAATGAATGGGCGGGTTGTGAATGTTGAATATTTAAAATAAAATGAAATTAATAATAGCCACATTTCTATCCTCTGATTTTAAATTTAAACTATGTAATATTCATGACTAATGTTTTCATTCGTTTATAATCATCTGAAACTAAAAACTGCTGTGTTGTTGTTATCTTAGATTGAGCTCTTTAGATCTACATAGGGAAAAAGTCTGTCATGTTGTTCTACAGTAGCCTAGAATGGACATATCCAGCATTGGCTCTAGGGCCACTGTGGTTCCCATACATGCTTAGCACATGGAAGAGGTTTCACTTTTGCAGCCTTATCACTAGATGCCACTAAATACTGCACACTCGGCCTTTATACATGATGTGTAATCAGATTACACATATGGCAAGACAAGACTATATTCTCAAAATCCCTCTCATACAACACACACTTCCTTATTGTTCCAAACAATTAATATTGCCAGTTCCTCAAAAATGAAGGCATACTGAATGCAGACTATTTATCCACTCCTGTGCTGCTCTTTTCCTACACCAAACTGCGGTTGGACATGCACACAATCCACATTTCTCCTTACTGTTTGTCAGCAAGTTGAATTTCTTGACAGCATAACTATGGCAAAAAATATTCTCCCAGGATTCAACTATAAATAAACTTTTATGACAATTAGGCTAGGTGTCATACTGTCATAAAATTAAAGGAAACTCTAAATCAATGATGGGAAATTACAACCATATGGTGAGTTTTAGAAGATGACAGGCGATTTGTACTGTAAGTTAATGCTGTATGTTTTACATGCAGCATCAACACTCTGGTCCTTTAACACCTGTCCTGCTTCCAAATTAGAGCTATAATTAAAAATGTCACCTTCTTTATCCCAGTTTGAAGCAGCAGTACAGCAGCTCGGAACAGCAGGCTGCGGAGGACGACTGCACAAACTACAGCACCTGCAACCTTGCCTCTGCTTTCTCTACATTCGCCTGCTGCATCCACGCTCAGAAAACACTGAGGATGTTCTGTGACCTGTCTCACTGAGCCTATTTATACTTCTCTCTGTCCCTTGGAAGAAGGCCAAGGACTATCAGGACCAGGATCTCTGGGATTTCAAAACAGCACCTATCCTGAGGCAGTGTTGAATATAATGGGTCTGGGCTCCACACATCACTGGCAATTTATTCTGCTTATTGATTTTGCTTCAGTATTGATTGTTTTTATTTTGAAACTGGTCGCTTTTTTCTTACTTTTCTGTGTCTACTTGCTTGGTCTTGCTTGACTTATTAGTGAATTTACTGCTGTAATTTGTAAAGAGTGTTTCATAGCTGGAATATTTGGCAACTCGGTTGATATGGCAACATGGCTTTGTGAACCTTGAAAAAGACACATATAAGTTTTACAATAGTTATCAAATATCCAACACACTGACAGTGACAACTAAGACTATCCAATCATAGCTTAGTAAATATAACTGGGCATGGCAGGTCTCTAAGGTTTTGAGATATACTCATCATGTAAAGAGTTTAGAGTCTTTTTTTAGCTTTTACCTAAACAAGATTAAAACATATAAGGAATGGTTTAAAAGCATTTGTTTGCTGTAATGTCAGCTTCAGAGTTTTCATGCCCAGCTAATTAGACCGAGGCATTCAAAGCCAAGGAGCATTTCATTAGCTATCTCCAGTGAGCTACAGGTTAATTTAAAAGAAAGCTAAGCTTAATTAACTGGCAAGCTATAGCTGATTAAGCCAAATCTTCCAGCAACAGTTTCTGTTTCAGCCAACAAAATGCTAGAAAAGAAAAGAAAAGAAAAGAAAAGAAAAGAAAAACCTGCTTTTGTTAACCTTTGTTCTAATCATCATGCAGAAATGATTGGGAGTCTTAAGTGGTACAGCTGCTCGGAAGTATAATGCATTCATTTTGTTCAGTTACTCTCTTTTTCAGAATTAAAAAGATAATAATCTTGTAAATTCTCATTTTTATGAATTAATGACATTGTAAGATCTTGTAAATTCAGAAAAAAAAATCAGAAAAACAAGAATACTGATTACAACCAGCAGAAACTTCTCCCGAAACAAACAGACTGGTTGATTAAAACTGATTAAAACACTGAATAAAGTAGTGTCACGTACAAATCAATACGGCTGGACCCAAATATTCAGCTATTCGGATATTCGTTGACTGGGTAGGTATTAGGTTTTCAATTTGAACATTCGGGTATCCTTTTTTCTTTCGGCAGAGAATGAATGCCATTTCAGTGTTTGTGATACTGCTGTTGGGCCTGCCACACACACAGTGACAGGAATGATCATTTTACCCAACAGTTATTAACAGGTTTATTGACTGAGCCAAACCATTTCTGTGTCGTGTGAGCGCAAATGCCTGAGCAGCACAGAGCAGGTGAAGGTGTCATGAAGGGGCTGCTGACTATGGTGACTGATGCAAAGTGTTCTGGGCTACTACAGAAACATGGCTGTGCAAAATAGTGATCTCCATGAACAAGGACCTGCTCTCTATGTAGATATCAAGGGCTCATTCTAAGGTAACGAAAAACAGGTTGCTTATTTTCAGGTAATTATACACTAAAGAAAACATACTTATTATATCATATTCCATTTGTGGCAATATATCCCCCTGTATCCTACACACTGGACCATTGAGATGTTTGACTGGTTTTCCTTTAATTTCAAAACAGAAAATTATCTCTGGAGCATCACACCTATCCCACCTGATCATATTCAGAGCCTGCCTCTAGCAGACTCTGCTGTATGGCGAATTGCAGCAGGTCCTCCTCCTCCTCCCTCATGCTGTCTCTCTGCTTGCCCCCTAGCATGGAGTATCCAGGAGGGGGTTCGAACACACATGGGGGAATCTCTCCAGCTCGACACGACACTGCAGCACACAGGGGGAAGGCAAAGGGCAAGAGATGGAAAGGAGTGTCATCTAAAGGAGATTAGACCATAGGTGAAGAGCAAGGATGGAAAAACTGAACTTTTGGGTAAACCCTTTAAAACCTGAGCAGATAGATTTCTTACCAAAAAACAGGGAGGAAGGCAATCAGCAACAAAAGAAGAAATGACCCTCAAATATGCAAGAAGTTAGTAAGAAAATTGCATCAAAATATGTTGTTTTTATTTTAATAAAAAAAAAAAACAAAACAAAAAAAACAAGGCAAAAAGGACTTGAAAAAAGGTTTTGGCTTAAAAATGATAATTATTCTGTCGCATAACTTTGAAGTGTTATTATTATAATTATAAAGAAAGTTTTTCCCTAGCTTTTTTTCTTTTGGACCTACGCATTTTTTCCTAGCTTTTTTTCCCTTTTAATTAATTTTTAAAATCTACCAATTTCTTGCAGTTTTCGGGGTATTTTTGCCAAGTTGCTCATTGCCTTTTTCCCCTTGCTTTTGAAAAAAAATGCACCAATTTGCTCAAGGTTCACAGGTTTAAATACTTGTAAAAGGTGTCTGAAAGCAGTACAGGTAAAGTGATGTTGCTCTGGGTTTGAAAGAGTTAAAAGAAGAGACATCCAGAGTCAGAAAAGTTGTATCAGGATGTTATTATACCTCCATACTATTATTGCCAAAATATTTTTACCACTTAACTGTATTTCAACAGGACTATAACTTAAGTTGGGACAATTCTGCAAGATTACCTCAAGGACTTCCAGAGAGGTTCCTTCTGAGCGGTCACACAATAAAATGTATTTTCCCTCTGCATGGCTGCAGATTTAAATGTGGCTGTTGGGATTCTGATGAAGTGATAGGATGATGAAAGGGAGCCATAATCTCACATACTACACAAGGAACATAACCTTGCGTCCAACGTCAGTGATAAACACTGCTCATAACTCTATCACGCAGCTGAAAACTGTGTTTGTGGACTGAAGCATGCGGCAGGATCAGCAGTAGTAGAGATTTACACAACAGCTTGTTTGAAAGAAATGGCATCTGTAATTTAATCAGCTGGAGAAGAAGATATAAGAAACAGTGACACCTTAATACAACATTGTGTTATGGGAGTTTGTTCTTACTTGTGGAGCTTGAGCTAGAGACGCTGGAAGAGTCACTGCCCGGAGATGGAGTGTCTGTTCTCTGGGTGTCCCTCTGTCCGTCCCCCTCCACTCCCACTTCGTTATCAGAACGGACGCCCGTCCCCTCCTCGCAGCCATTGAGATTGCTGAAAGTGATCCTGGCATTCAGGATGTGGTAGAGTGGGATCTCTGCAGGCGGTGGAGAGAAATGGAGCAGAGCATGACATTTTTATTGTTATTATTAAGTTTTTGTCTTTGCATCAGTCTCATCATCCAGTAAACCATGTGTGCCCTCATATCAATTCTTATTTAGTGCTCAAATTTGCAATCTTTTCCGTCAGTTTTACTAACTTCATCCCCCTGTCTTCATTTCTTTCCATTCATCTTAGTATCTATTTAAATCTCCCATCATCCCCTTTAGTTAACGAGCCATCATTTTAACCTCCCTCCCTCCTTGCACCCATCCGTCTCACTCTCCCAACTCTCACCAATCTTGACAGGGAAGCCAGGCGGCAAACGCAGAGTGATGAAGTCACGCAGCTTAGCGAACAGGGCGTTGGAAATCGCCATGAGATCGATGATAGGCACCACTTGTTCTGCCAGGGACAGAGGATGGGACTCGCACAACCACAGCTTGGCTTTAAACCTGGACACAAGAACACATGCACACTCTGAAGGTACTGATGAGGTGACCAGTCACAAAGTTTGTTGATTAAAATGGCCAAATACAATTCTGGCTTCAGTGTAATTGAAGCAATTTATGTCGTCATTCAAGTGATTAGCTCTTTGGCCAGAGGTACACAGAGGCATTGATTACATCAGCCAGCAGCGATCGTCCACAAGCTGCTGACTCGTGTTCAAATTGAAGCCGGTCAATGCCTATATTTTAACATGTCAGATATAATGAACACAGAATCGAGAGGCAGTTTCAAAACCTCAAACACTTCATCCTCACAATGTGCTGTCACTTTTTATTAAGCGGCAGGTAATAATGAAACTGACGACTGAAGACAACAGTCAGTCAGTTAGAAGAGCCGAGGGAAGATGATTGGACAGCAGGTTGGCAAGTGAATAAGAGAAGCAGAATCTTGACAACAAGTATTGTTAGCTACATCAAAAATAATAATAATAGAATAAAAGCTTCAATTTATCCTAAAAGATCGTTCATTTTTTTTCCTTTTACTTGAACAGAGTAGACATGATGTGTCATGAGCTGTGTGAATATGTGTGTTTAATATTCTGTCTTTCCCCTCAGGACCTCGGTGGTCAGCTGTCATGGTCGGCTGATTTTACCCTGCCTGTGTGTGTGTGTGTGTGTGTGTGTGTGTGTGTGTGTAAACCTGTCTACTCTCTGTCCATCAGTTTGTCAGCTCTGGCACTTGGTGGTGAGTTTGGAGGGCGATTTCACTGTATGCATGGCCGCCCGTTTGTTTTCCTGTCATGACTGCGTCACCTCTGGGTCTTTGTGGTGAGCTGGCACGGGTGGCCGATGTCCCTCTGAGTCGGTGACGAGCTGGGGTTGAAGTATTCCTCGGCCGTCAGCGCTGCAGGATTGGTCACCGCTGGACACGACATCTGGGTCACCAGGGCCTGCAGGAAGTGAATATTGAATTAAAACTAGAATAATCACCTCATCGGCGTGTGCCTCAGCGAACCAGTCAAGTTGCAGTTAAAGTTTAAATACATGTCTGTCCAGATTCATATGTAGCCATGAAAAAGTCCATGCTTCGAATATGATGCTGCTGCGAAGAAGCTACAGTTTCTAGAATTCTGATATTTCATACACATCTTCAACCAGAGCAGCATAGAAGATCTAAACAATCAGCACAGTTTCAAGGTGGACACCCAAGACAAGTGTCACCAATTCAATATCTGGCCAAATGTCTCCTCTTCTGTTTATGAGATATGATGTCACAGTGAGGTTGACCTTTGACCTTTTGTGCAATTTTGTAATAATAATTAGGATATAAATTCTTGAGTTATGGCCAAAAAAATGTTTTGTGAGTTCACAATGACCTTGACTTTTGACCACCAAATTCTAATCAGTTCATTGCTGAATCCGAGTGGATGTTTGTGCCAAATTGGAGGAAATTCCCTTAGGGCCTTATTGAGATATCCTATTGACTTGAATGAAATGGATGCAAGCTCACAGTGACCTTTGACCTTTAACCACCAAATTGTAACTGGTTCATCCTTGAGCCCAACTGGACATTTGTGTCAATTTGAAAAAAGAAAATCTGTGAAAGTGTTCACAAAACATTGCATTCACGAGAATTTGATGAATCAGGTAGTAGTGACCTTGACCTTTGGATCATTACAATCAAAATTCAGTTCGGTCATCGTTGAGTCCAAGTGGACGATTGAACCAAATTTAAAGAAATTACATCACTGTGTTGAGTTCACAGGAATGAAACATATGCACATACAGCAACCTGAAAACAAAATGCCTCTGTCCACAGCTGTCGTCAGTGTGGAGGCATCAAAACAAACTCCTAATGTAACCATATGTTGCCATTTTAAAGATAAAATTTACCCATTCATAATAAAAATAAAAATAAAAAAAAACATCAAAAAGATTTGATCAATAGCAGTGACTCACAGATTACTTTATAAAGTAGAAAGATTTCTGGCTTTTCAACCTCACTTGCCTTTGCTTTTATTCTGTTGAGGAACAAAAACCTCACCACCTACTGGGACTTCAAGGCTTCCTTCTTACCTTCTGACATTTTCAAAAGCCAGATGAAAGAAAAAACCTTGCGCAAAAGCCAAAAGTTGAGAACAAATGACAAGGCAGTTTTCTTATGCCTGTACTTTTCTTCATTGCAGTAGATTTGCCTGTTGGTTTAGTGCTCTAATTAGTAGCTCACTGTCAGCTGTTAAGTATGACTTAAATACACCCGCCAAAGCCTGTCATCATCACTGAAAGGAAGTAGAGGCTTCGTAAGAGTTGTGAAACAGAAGAGAATTGTTTGCATTTCCCTTCCAGTGGCAGTCAATTCGTCACAATCCATTTAAGGTTTGGCAAAACTGAAACATTGCAGCTTTACAGTTGCATAAACTATCTGCGCAGTGTACATCAAAACCAAAAAAAGCTTGTCTCAATGCTGTGTAGAAAGAGCATAGTGAGAGGCATCAAGTTGAAAAAGAGCAGAGGTGACAGTGAGGGGGAACAAGTGAAAATACAGAATAGAGAAAAAGGGGAAGGAGGGAGGTATGCGTCATAGAAGCTCTCTGACAGAAACAAATTTAAAAAACATAATCAATATTTGAGAGCAGGTTGGAGCCTCTGACTTATTGTTTTACTGTGCAAGCACGCTCACCGGACAAGGAATTATACACTCACTGTCCACCCAAAGAGGGGATGTGATGGCAATGATGCTAATATTAAGGACAATGATTTATTTATGAGCACAAGAACCCATTAATCACTGATTTTAGTTGAAAACATCCTTGTTCCCATCACAACCAAGTATGTTTTTTTGGTGTATTAGATTAAGTTTGAAAAGTTTTTATTACCTCTCCTCAACACCTGGAACAAAAACAATAATCCCTCATTTAAAAATGAAACACTGTCAAATCACCACAAGTGGAATTTCAGGTTACACAATCTAAAATAAACTGTCCACTCACCCCATTGTTAGGTCCCATGTGTTGTTCAGCAATCCCAAGGAAGTTCTGCAGTGGAGTCTTCCCACCTGCTCGAAGACACACAGCAGTGATGAGTTACACTGAGAGAATGTAGTTACACAATGTACACTCACAAACTGACTCAAACTGTCCTGTTATTCAGAGCTTCAGAAACCTCCTGAGTTTTGGTACATGACAGAGCACCCAGAGCTGGATTCAGTTGATGCTTGTTTATCAAGAGATGATGACACATGGGCTCATTAATCTCCACTGTGGTGTCTGTAATATCATTCTCCTCTACAGTGCTCTGTTCAGGATATTTTATTGCATTTTATGCTGTAGTCTTATTAACAACCATGAGCCAGTATGAAATGAACACAACCATAAGAGATTTTCAGTTTAAGTTCTATGTAGCTACAGTAGCAGAGATGGCAGATGGTGGAACAACCAAAGTAACTGTGAAAAACAAAATGCAGAGTGGTCCTGTGTTGTTGGTAGTTGCTAGACTCAGAGGAAGACAGACAGTGATCCGGTTGTCTTTGTGACAATGGCTCCAACGATAATACCCCTTGGAAATGCTAGGGAGGGAAGAGTTTAAAAGTCGGCTGTGTCCACTTGGAGCTGCAACATGAATTCTATAAAAATGAAAAGTCACAGTTAAAGATACTAATACTATGCCATCAGTATATCTGCCTTCACTGTAACTCAAGGACCTGAATGTCACATTTCTACAGCTGAAATCATATTACAGTCTACTCCACCTGAAAGCACACACTATTATACAATAAGCACATGAACACAAATGCAACAGGTGGAAGTTGCTGTCACCATTAGAATGAAAATGCATTAAAAAAATACAGGACATTTGTTAAATAATCAAACACCTATGTGATAAAGACCGACTCCGAAAATGGCAAACGCTCTGAAGAGCCTTTTGGGACTGTCAAACTGTCTTTTTTGGATTTTAAAGAGCCCTCCAGGCATGTTTTCAAACACATGCTCTGCTTAGAATAATAATTTGTGTCAGATATTGTTTTTTTCACAAAAAAGTTACCATTTTACGATTCTTAAAATGATATCTTTTCCTTCTTCCTCATTAAAATATACGGAAAATATGAATATTTCAAAAGCTTAGCCGTTGGAAACATGTCTCCAACTGAAAATTCTAAAAAAAAAAAAAAAAAAGATTTGCAGCAGTTAGACCACAAATAGTTTTCAATACGTCATACGTACAGGTATGAAACTCAGATTTCGGGTGATCACAAAGAAACTTCTTTCCTTTGAAAGTTTATGTGAAAAATGGCTTTTAGAATTACCCTTTGCAAATAAATAATTTGAGCAAAGCTCAAATATCAAATAAGAAAAAAACCTTTTTGAGTGGAGGGGGGCTTTAAATTCTCAAATTAAAAACAAATCAAATTGTTTTTTTCCATGACACTGAGAATTCATCACTAAAAAAAGCATCAATCAAAGCTCAAAAACATTTTAAGTATCTTTAATCAAATATCTAACACTCAAAGACTCAGTTAATCTGCTTCATTAGGACTGTGTGAGTGTGTCTGGACCAGATTTGATTAAAAGTGACCAACAACCACAATCGTCGCATTTTCATTCATGTGCCGCAACATCCTGTTTGGCACATGCCATCACTTGAGCCCTGTCCAGTTTAAAAAGTAGTTGGAAAAGCACAAAGAAAACACAATTCCACAAGTGTCTTGTGTGAGATAACTCACATAATTGCAGATTTTTTTGCAGAAAATAATGAGTTTGTATAGGATGCCATCACTCAGCAAAGAGCTGAATGAGAAAGTGAGATTTATCACACAGTGAAGGAGCCCTTTGTTTTTAAAGTGGCACCAGAATAACAGCAGCTGCTGCTGATTTAGATATGAGAGAGATGTGCGCAGCAAAGAAAACATGACCAGCTTGTTAGTGTGTGACTTGTACTTTGTGACAGAACTGATGCTGTGGTTGTCCTCACCAACCAGAAACTGAATGAGCGCTGAAAAAAATGCAAAGGCCCATCAATTAGTTTTAATGAGGGTGGTGTCATGTCGCGTTGTGGTTTATAAGACAAATGTCCACATTTTGACCTTCAGCCGGCTGATCTGTCTGCAGCTGCTGCTCGACTCAAGATACAGTATGTGTCTCTCTTGATGCTAAGATTTTTTTTACATTGTTGACAAAATGATGATAAGTAGCACAAGGGAAAGGCAAACAGTGAGTCACTCTCGAAAGCGCCAGACAAAGAGAGGGAGGAGAGCCAGCATCAGGCTGACCCAACTTGGACTAAGAGCTGTTCCTCTACCAAGCCTTTTTCAGGCTAATGTCCGGTCACAGGAGAATAATGTGGATGAGATGTGATTGAGGCTCAATCCGCAACGGGAGATCAGGGACTGCTCCGTGCACGTCTTCACAGAGACATGGTTGACCCCTAACATCTTAGATCAAGCTGGTGCACTTGATGAGTTGACCTTGTTGGGAGTCATAAGGACACAAGACTCTGATGCAAATTCAAAAAATGCATTCCAGGAATTTAACAATGCCACCAGCAGCAACATGCCTAAACAACTGTATGGAGTCTTCATAGTAGCTGCTGATTTTAATCAACTCATCCCTCAACTCCTATGATGTTGCAGGACCAAGGACAAATGTAGTTTCATTTTTTTTAAACTTTATTTAAAAAATGACTAATAAATCTACCTTTTACCTTCTATTCCGTATAATGCTTCCAAGAACACTTCCCTTCTCATATTAGCAGAGTGCAGATGGGGATTGTGACCAGGGAGAGTGGAGCTCTCGGAGGAGCATGTGATGGTTGATCCTTGCTGACAGCAATAGTCCAGGAAGAGAAACCTACTAATCCCGTTTGATTTATGATGTGAACCAGAAAACGAGCCGTCGAGCAAACGTTACAGGCTGTTAGCCAAAGCTTCGGGGTGATCTCATCGAACTAAGGTGAGAGGGATTACTCATCATCAGTGCCTCTTTTATCAGACATGGCATGGTAGCACTTGGGCTGAGGGTTACAGAGGGGATAATGGAGAAATTCAGCTGCTGCAGCTGCAACGCACCTGCACATAGAGATCACCTTGACGGCCTTAGAGGTGATGATGTCTAAGGCACAGAAGTACGTTTGACAAGATACAATGATTTACCTTTTGTCTTGTTCTTGTTCTGGTCTGACAGATGGTCAGTTCTGGTCCTGGTGATCAGCTCCACATTGGATGCTGCGTACACCTGAGAGAGGAGGAGACAATTAGCTGTGGGGCCCCACTGCTGTATGAATAATAAGCGCAGATAAGATGAATGTGACAAAGTACAGAAATGAGCATAAAACATCATAATTATACCAAATAAGGAGTTTCCTTTGTTATATGGATGCTAACAAAAATAGTGTGTTCCGTGTTTGCCAAATAATCCTACCCTTACTGGAAATATACAGTATGTTATCCTACATAGTGATGCAAACTCGGTCAATTAGACCCCAGATAAGTCCCAGTTCCCTGTCAGACTTCTTATCAACAAACTTGAATAACTGAAATCCAAACAGATTTATTGTGATTGAGAAGTAACATTGCTATACAACACATAACATCAACACTGATCACAGATATGGAGCAGAAAAAAATCCATTGTATTGAACCATGATTTATAACCATGTCTCTAAGAACCCTGAACAGAAGTACAGTGGAAACCACAGTGAGACATTGTTATTGTTTTTCAGAATAAGAGAAAACAATTTTTATCTTTTGTTTTTTTTTACATAACATAAAACCCCTTGTCTCGTCTCTGCTTAATACAGGTCAACTTCTCCAAACTACAGATCATAGCAGAACACTGGAATTCCTTACTTGTGACCGCAGAAAGGAAATACTGATTAAAAATTGAGTAGGCTGCTGATTCTGAGTTTACACTGGACAGCGTATGAGTGAAAGGAAAAGCTAAAAAGCATCCAGTAAGAGAGCAGCTCAACAGGAGTTGTCTGTTTACGTTTGTAACTCTAAATCAATGATGCAGAAAATAGATGCTTTTCAGGCAGCAGTATTTTACTGTCGAGCCTGTCTGAAGTGCTTTTAAACCACTAGTGACAGATGGTCCAGGGTGTCTGACACTTGTCTCCCATCGATCCCTCCCGGGGGTCAACAAAACAAATGGGGTCAAGGTAATGTGTGTCTGTGCGACAGATAGACTTGTTTTGCTTGTTTTTTATTTTTACTTATTTTGATGGGCCATCTGGTTCTTTTAGATGATGATAAATAGTCCCCATTTGAAGGTCAAGAATTCAGGTCTCAGAAATCCATCTATCATTATTTAAAGGTTATGTCCTCAAGATGTTTTAAAATAACTTTGGGATTAATTCTCTCTGGAAATTACACTCTTCAAGTAAAGTGAACTTTCAGTAACTATAAAACTGAGCTGTGACAGCGGTGGTTTCTCTGGACAATGTGAGAGATCAGTGAGCTGTCAAAGCAGCCTTTGCCCTACCTTGGCTTCATATCCATTCACTGTCTCAGTCTTCTCACTCCTCCACCCGAGTATACCCGTCTTGTTCCTGCAAAAGAGATTCAACACATCCAACATCAGTTCTCTAGAGTCTTGACCCCCAGGTAACACACTGTTGCAATCACAGTCAGTGTAGCTTTGCCCGTACCAAGCAATCTAAAGATATATATCTGGGAGGAAATCATAAATACAGATTAGATTGGAAGTCACAGACTCTGGGTTTCTCGATAATCTACAGCCTGAAAACATTGCAGCCATCGTCCTTGTTTGTTGTCAGCGAAGATCAACAATTCAGAGTGCAATTAGAAAGTCTGCCCAGAAGTTAGTGAGGCATATCCCATCTCCATGATCTATTCACATAAGGTGCTCCTTCAGGACCAAACTGCAGAAAGTGAGTTTTTGGGTTGATTTTTCCATATTAGCCTTTATGTTTCTAAGGTCATTGTATCTTTGAAATTATATCAGGTATTTTCAAAGATATTTTGATCATGTAACAATTTTAGAAGAAAGGTTTTAGGTGATTTTCAGCCATGCTAGTGGTGTGGCTCTAGGGATGGAAAAGTCAGCCAGTGAAACATTTCATCTAGCATTTCATGCGGTAAAATTTCAAATGTATCAAATACTTTGGTTTATGGCAGTTCCCATAGCTAAAGGAAAATTCCCTGGGTGGATGCAAAATAATTTCATGATGCCCTTGCAACATTGTCAGTCACATCTTCACTGCACCACACAGTATGACATTATGTCAGTGTTGTATCCCTGTGCCCCCACTTTAGCAATGACACGACCAAATACCTGCAAAACTTATTACATTTCCATCAGCTTCACTGGCTTTTGTTTTTGTGCTAATAAGCAAATGTTAGCAGCAAACACACTGAACTGATTTGGTGATGATGAAAAAACTGACCTACTAAATATTGAGATGCATTTGGTGAAAGCACAGCTTTGCCTAAGTGCAACATCTCAGAGCCACTTGCATGACTGTAGAGCCTTAGGGAGTGTATCTATGTTCCCAGGGTCCTACATTAATTAGGTCCTACGTTCCCAAGGTTCCATAGAGAGCCTCAGGGTTGATATTTTCTGCAGCCTGACTCAGAACCTTCTCCCGGTTTTCTCGGCAAAAAGCCTATGAAATTTTTCCATTGGATTTTGGATCTTTGTAGAGAAAAATCTATGTGGTAAACAAACATTTATGACATTTACATGTTTTGTTCAGCGAGATAACACTTTCCACTTTCTGGATTTTTGAAGCCTAAATGTAATTCCCAGAAGAAAAAAACTAATGCTAGGCTAAAATGAACTACACTACGGTCACAGACCTTTTTAAAGAAACAAAAGCTTCAAAGTTTGTGGGAAGCATATTTACTGACATACTTTTTGACATAGAACAAAGCATGGTCTCTTTTCAGCTTGTGTTAACCACAGACCTTATTTAAGGCTTCTAACCAAAAACCAGTCTAAAAAACAACACTGACAAAGGAACCTGAGGTGCTGGAATACTATCTTAGTTTCAGGTTTTAGGACTCGTTATTGGGATAATCTATGTTCCCAAAGTCCTATATTCCCAATATCCTATGTTCCAAGGGCTCTGTGTTCCAAGGGTTCTATGTTCACAATGTACAATGTTCCCAAGGTCCTAATGCCTTATATTTCCAGCATCCTATGTTGCCAAGGTCCTGTTATCCCAAAGTCATGTGTTCCCCATGTCCTATATTCCCAGGGTCCTGTGTTACCAAGGTCCTATGTTCTCAAGGTCCTATGTTTGGAGGGCACTATGTTACCAAGGTCCTATGTTCCTAATGTCCATTTTCCTTGTTCCTAGAGCCCTTTATTCCCAGGATACTATGTTCCCAAATTCAATCATCTATTCACATACATTAACCCTAACAATTAGCCAGCTTTCCTTCCTCTCTTTTAATTGGTAAATTAATTGGTTGGCTATTTTTATTATTTTAAATCTAGTGCTGAAATACATTTTGGACTTGTTCCCCATACAAAAAGAGAATTTACTGGGTCACCACAGTAGCTCACTGGCTAGAAAATGCTGGAAACCATTAAGACCAAGTCCAGTGCAATTTCATGACTCTCTAGCACAATGCAAAATCGGTCTGCCACACTATCCGATGTCAAACAAAGTTATGAACCTGTCTGAATTCTGATGTTATATCAGAGCTCAATTACTGGGCATTCAGTAAACTTTACACTTGTTATCCAAGCCCCAAAAAAGCAAAACTGCAGTGTTGTAGTTTTTGTGCATGGCTGCGTGAAGACGTATTAAGTCCAGAGGTGGATGTCCTGTCGGTAGTGCTTGACAAAGTGGTTTGCTCTAAAGCATCATAAATAGATTATTGGCATGTAGACAGGAGTGCTGACCAGGGAAAATGCACAGAGGTGACACTGAGGTACAAGTCTGACAGGGAGATGATTACCCACCTCCCCCTGCTCACTTCTCTCCCTAACTCCCCTCTCTGTCTTCTCGCTTTTTACCTGTTAACATTCACTTCCTGTCTCTGCATCTCTTTCCATGATTCACCTATCTGTCATTTTGTCTCAACGCAGTCTATTTTTCTCCCTTTTCTCCTCCTGCCTTCCAAACCATCAACTCCCCCTATTTTGGTGTCTGTATTGTACTTTTGTCCCCCACATCCTTATGTCACATTTATCTTTCTCTCCCTGTTTCCCTCTGCATTATGTCTACTCCCCCTCATCTCTCTCTGTCCCATCCCTTTTCCTATCTTCCTCCATCCTTTTTCTTTCATCCTTCTCTTTACCATTTATCCCTTATCCCTCTCTGTCCAAAACTCTCCATGTTCTATCATCCCTGTTTTTCACATCAGTCTTTTCCCATCACCTGACAAGAATTAGATAGTTTATTTTTATCCTCTATGTTCCTGTCCCTCCTTTATCTCCTCCTCTTCTCTACTGTTCATGTCTTCGTCCATGTCCTTTTATGTGGAACCGAGCTGTATAACTGTACCATTATTGTAATAAAAAGCTCCTTAATTGACTGCACACAAGCCACCTGCTCATCTAATTTTCTTCCATCCCTCTTCTCCATTCTCCTCCTAGTCAGCTTATGTCTTGTCTCCCTCTTCCATGTCTATTCACTCTGCTGCCTGCCTCTCCATGTCTGAGTGCAACTTACTTTTTTGAAGTGGCCTGAGCCTGAAGATAATTTGTGCCTCCCTACCTCCACATCAAACTTACTCCTGACGCTCCTGTTTGTTTGTTTTTGTTTTTTTGAAGTTTAGCCATTTGGGTTATGGAAATGGAAGGTCAAGAATGGAGTATTTTTGGTGAGATTATAATGCAAAAATGCAATGACTTAATATGAGCCAGCGTAACTTTTGTTGACCAGTGGCTTATATGGCCACAGGAGTTACAAGATAATGATAACCTCTGTTCAGGAGATCATGTTTTCAGTGCTGTTTGATAGTCTGTTGGTTGTTAGCAGGACTACACAAAACCAGTTGGCCTAATTTACATGAAACACAGTGAAAGGCTGTAGAGAGCGCCAAAGAAGAACCCATTAAATTTTGGAGCTGATCCAAATCTCGGGGAGGATACAGAAGTTATTTCTCACTTTCATTAAACTGCTCTCACTTCGGATGTCACAAGCAAAGTTGGCTTAGCCAAAATGACAGCTAGCAATGCCGACATAAGCAACAGTGCTGACAGAGCAAACACACTGCAAAAACTGCAGATCTAACCAAGTGTAATCTTGTATTTAGACTCTCATTGGTCTTGTTTTTAGTATAAATGGCTTATCTTATGCTTTCTAAGTAAGATTAAGTAGACTCAATTCAAGTACATGTTGTTTGCCTTGTCTTGATAAGCAACTTATTGTTTGAGTTATTTTTAACTAGATACAAGGGGTATGGCAGTAAAACATTTACTTCAGGGTGAGGCCTTATTTTAAGCACTAGAATGTCAAAATAAAAACATACACCCAGCTGGTGTTACTGAGTTAGCTGGGATGTGAATTAGCATTTCCTTGAATAGTGAAGGATTGGCCAGTATTATTCTGCTTAACTCTGTCTCTGACTGGATAACCCTGACATTCTTACCCCAACCCTAACCAAACATACTATCTTGTCTAAACCAATCCAACCACAAAAAGCAGTGGGCACTGGGCAGTCAAAGGGAGAGTAGGGTAGGTAATTCCTTCACTATCTTAGGAAATGCAGATTTCCTAAGATATTTACCTAGGCGACCTAGCAAGGAACCAGAGGGTTATTAATGTTTCCTAGGATAGCAAAGGAATGACTCACCCCACTCTGCCTCAGTTTGCCTCTGATTGACGTACCCTGACATTCTTACCCTAACCGTAATCGATCACACCCCTCTTTCCTAAACCTAACCGATCCAACCAACAATTGCAATAACCACTGACCAATCAGAGGAAGAACAGGGCATGTCATGCCTTTGCTATCCTAGAAAATGGGAAAACAAGAGCACCTCTCTTAGGCATATGCCAAGCCCAGGTAGCGCACACTGCAGAGCAGTGACAATACAGAGAGGACATAAATAATAAGAGTTTGCTACAAAATTAATATTATGAGTGTTGTATATTGCACCATCCATCAACATTGTGAGCCAGGGCTTGGGAAACTGAGTGAAGTCAGTTACACAGCAATATCTTTCAAAACTTTTTGGAAAAATAGCCACCATAAGCTCATTGTGCCTATGGCAACAAAGCCCCTGATTATGTTGAAATGATTATGAAGTGAACTTTTCATTTTTAATAGAACAATTGTGTTACTTTTTTACTTTAAAGGCTACACAGTATCACTTCAAACTGCAACAGGGTTTTAGAATTAACTCAGACTTTTAATGCACTTTCTTTACAGGAATATTTCTCCTCTGCTCTGTTGTAGATTATATCAGTAATATGAGTTGTGTTCAATGAACTCTCTTGTTGTCTCCACTTCCTCCACTACTGCTACACTTCTGTTAGTGTTTTTTTCTACATTTTGTGAAATGCATTTTGACAGCCACCAGAGAACGTGCCTGAACTTGTTCCACTCGGCTGTGGGTTGTAGTGTAGGAGACAGCAACAGTGAAAGAGTGACAGAAATTCAACAACAAAAGAGTGATTTTTTTCCACTCGGGAAGGAAAAAAAGGAAGCACTCAGAGCAGAACATGTCCTGAGGCTGAATTGCAATGTGTTGTACAGAGGCTACTGTTGGTGGAGAAAATGATTATCATGCTTGTTCTACGGATGATTTTGTCCTGGATGATTGTTGAACATGGTTGCAAAATGGTGAGAGAAAGAAGCCCGTGTTTCTTGGATTCTGAGGGATGTTATACAAAATCCCAATGTGTATTCTACACGTCTTAGATTTTGTACTTGATTTTCTGTTTCAGCTGCATTGTAAATTGTCACATTACACCATCTAAGTTTGCTTAACCAAAATGACAAAAGCTGGATGCAGAGTACATCAAGAACAGCTGTGTATTAAGTATTTTGTGCCTCTTACTGTACATCATAAAGTAGACTACATTGTATGTCTCGGATTGTTTCTATAATATTATGTTTATGTTAGTATTGTGTCTGACCTCTCAAAGGCGATATTGCGGGTGTCCAGCTGAGTGGTCACCACGGGGGCAGACAGCCTGGCTGCTACTTGCTCATCACTGGGCTGGATCGCCCCCAGAAGGCCCAAACTGGCAGCGTTGCTGCTGCAGGCGGCACCATTCCCTCGACCAGGTGAGAGCGCCGTGAGAGACGAGACGCACAAGGTCTCGCAAAACACCAGCTGCCTGTCATGGTCGACCTCCATCACCTCTGCGCTGGAGTCTGAGAGGCAAGAGGGTGACAGACAGGAAGAGCAAAATGCAGGCAATGTTAGGGAAATTGACAGTGGGAAAGTAATACCAACATGCTACTGTGGCACTTTTAGAGACTAGAAAAATGCAGGGGAGGAAGAGGAATATTTCAGAGTGGTGAGAATAAATATAAAAATTAAAGAACTGGTGTAATAATGCAGAGAGAAGCCATGGAAAGTTGCCTAAGTTAAACAATGAGGCTACAAAGAGACAGGAAGAGAGAGGATCCTCCTGGAAAGGTATAGCCACACCTGAACCAGTCTCTGTGAATATATGCTCCATCTCACATTATCTTTGTGCATGAATGATAAATACTGGAATGTGTTAAAGTACTGCTAATTTCTACAATATTCCACAATAATAACAGTGACAAGAGTCTTGCACTGGCTTGGATAGCTAACAAAAAAGTTGTGTAATGGGTTCAAAATATGTTCATATAAAATTTATGGGTACAGGCACAGGTAAAATTGCACTTAAAGTGGGAAGTCAGTGGGTGAGAGGAAAAATGTTTTTTTTTTTCTGGATAAGTCAGAGATCAAAATGACTTTGCTGTATTTTTAAAATCTAAATCAGCTAATATTATTAAACCCAATCAACTGCAAGGATTTTTTTTTGTGAAAGTCTACAACACAACCAGCGCACACCCAGTGCAGCCAGTGAAAGAGACATTTCCTCAGCTGGATTTGTAATATAGGAACATAGAAACTATCTCAAACCAGGGACCTTGCGTGATAGAATTTTTCTGCACAGTAACCTTAATAGTGAGTGGCAAAATAGGGATTCTTCTACATAGGCTATGATTTGTATTTATGTTACCTGTTTCAACTGTAAAAATAATCCACTGTAAAGTTAGTGACTGTGTAGCCTGCATGTAAAATAATGTGTTGGGTTGCATGACTTATATTAACGAAGTGCTGGAAAGCAGAACGAAAATGACATAAATCAAAGCTCCACATTCATTTTGAAATATATAAAGAAAAATTACACCTTAACAATTTGATCTTGAAAAGTGCAAGGCAGTCATTTTTCTCTGAAGTCATCAACAGACACAGCAACAATTCATGTGTTACTTTTATTTTAAAAACGTAAAATCATTTAGTTATTAATTTTACCTTTTACATTTTATCTCTTTACTCTTTTAATGCAAATCTGTATCCTTTATTTTTTGCTCTGTAAAGCACTTTAAATTGCCCTGTTGTATGAAATGTGCTATACAAAAAAAGCAGCCTTGCCTAATGGTTAAGGGGCTGGTTCTTACTAATTTGTAATTGCAGGTAATGGTTGGTTACAGCACTGATCTTTGCAGGTGCTGGTGGGTGCAGGTTTGTAAAACTGGACCTGTGCAGATCTCTGAACTGTGATCATAATCTTTCTGCTCAATTTTTCAATACAGACATTAGACCTTTGATATCACATACATACATTTTCAGTGTTTGAAGCAGAGTTAATTCATTGGACTGAATGCACATAGAAAGAGGAAGAAAGAAAGTGACTAGAAAAGGGGATTAAGTGACCCAGTGAAGAAAAAAAGGAATGAAACGTGCTTACATTGTATTTACAAGTCAATGCACAATTTGGCCTTATATCTCAAAAGAATATTTTGGGGAGATATGCAGATAACTTTCTCACTAGGAAGTTAGATGAGGAGATTAATGATACTCTCATGCATGTATTATAAGCTAATGCCAGCAGCCAGTCCAGAAAGACTAGACCATTTCTTTGTTGGACGCAGTTACTTAAGTCTTCTTATCTAACTCTTGGCAAGAAAATTAAGTGTATTTCCCAAAATGCCTAATAATCCCTTTAAAACTGTGTACATCTTTATATTTGTTGTACCATTTTCAGTACTTTATGAGTAGTACAAGGGCTTTATGAATAAATATATCCTAAAACAACACACACTCTCTCAAACATTCACACACAGTAAGTCCAGTAAATAGGACAGTGAGATTGACCTCTGACCTTGTCCCCTGAAAATGAAGCTCCGTTTTCCTCTCTGCCAGGTCATCTGCTCGAAGCCCATCAGGGTGGTGTCAACGCGGAGACACTGACCACTCTTCCAAACTCTGTAGGTGTCACTGGGGCAGATACGAGACACCAGGGGCACTAAAGACAAACATAGATGCACTTTCAATTTAAACTGTGTCATTTCTAATTGGTATGGCATTTCAGTTGATTCATGTTGGCAGTTCGTGGACTCAGTACTCTAATGAATCCATACTGCATGCAAAAACATAAGATTAAATCTGCCAGAGATTAATACTGAAATTACATCCAGACGTGGTTTTGTGAAGTATTTAAGATGATAAAACACAAGCTGTTTAACTCTACAACCAAAGTCATGCATACATTTTGCAGTTCCAGAAGTGTGTGAGTATCATTGCCCAGTAGAACAGGAAGAAACAGGCATCTCCAACCCCAGAGGGAGATGATAACATGATTAATTCTGACTGGTCGGGACTGGACTGTTTTACTGACTGTAATGAAGCAAAGACTGGACTCACCCCAGCTGGTAAACTCCCATTTCATTTCCACATAGAAGTCCTGGGCCTGGACAGAAAGAGGCAAAGAGAGAAGGAACCAGAGAAATGAGAAAGCTACAGGCACTGATAAAGAGCAAAATAGAGAGAGAGAGGGAGTTGGAGAGATGGAGGGTGATGAATTTAAAGATGGATAGACGGAGAAAGAGAAGAATCGCAAAGTGAAGAAAAAGAACTGCAGTGATGCTGCTTCATTGTCTGTTCCAAAGATGGAGGGCTGGCACAGAGAAGTAGTTGTGCGTCTGTGTGTGTGTGGGGGTTAATAATAGAAGTGATGGATGGAGAGACGGAGGGGAGATTGATGTGGATGGGAGCAGATGAAGAACGGTGCACAATGTTTGTGAGTGTGTGTGCTTAAGTGCGAGCACTCGTTGTCAAAGTGTGAGGGTGTTGTGTCTACCATGTGCTAAAATGAGTGTGTGTTTGTGTGTGTGTGTGTGTGTGTGTGTGTGTGTGTATCGGGAAGCCAGCTGGAGCAGATACACAGGGAGACAGACTGTGTGAAGGCAGTCCCCTGCATCTCTGCCACTGTTCTCTGCAGCTCGACTGCTGCAGCACGATCTGCTGCACCTCAGCGCTTTCCTCTCAGGATCATAACCATCCACCTTCAGGCTCTGTCACCTTGTCCATTGCTGCTGTTGTGCCTTTAAGCACCCCCCTCCTTACCCTTTTAGAGGGAGGCGTTGACTCAAATTACACAGAGACAGAGAGTTTTGCAACATGGAAACATATTATTTAAGTGTATTTCCCTTGTTGGGTAATAAACAAAGTTATTAATACCTTCAAAGAAAACCAAGAATGTTTAATCCTAAAGCAAAAAATGTAAATATCAAAAGGATTCATCTACATTTCAAATGAATGCATCTCTGCTCACAAATCCCCTGATGTGCCTTCGTAGTTTGTGTGTGTTTTGGTTCATGCTTGAAATTATATTTATATCTGTGCTTCAACATACATGGTTGTTTGTGCCTATGTAGGTGTGTGTGGTCATGGGAGTATCTTTTTCCATGTGTGAATCACAGTATATTTGTGTGTGTGTGTTTGTGTGAAATCCCACTTGGCGCAGACGCTCCAGCAGGACGGGGATGCCCGCCAGTCTCTTGGCAGTCCTCTGGTAGTCACGGTAACGAAGCACGAGACGCACCAACTCCGGATCTCTTGTACTCACCGCCTCCTGAAGAACTGAAAGAGAGAGCGAGACGGAGAGTAAAACAGAGCCAATCACTCAGACCTCATCTAAAATTTATGTAAGTGAGCAATTTAACGGGGGGGCAGCTGGAATTGCCGAAACTGAAGTAGGCCAAAGGAAAAACTGGTACCACCAATTACTGCGGCTTGCCCATCATTCATCAAGCCGCCACTTACAGGCTGTTGAACAATTATATGACAATTTCCTCTCTCTTCGTTTAACAGCAAACATGTGAGTAAAGGCTTACACACACAGCTGAGACAATCTACTGTACATGCTATTTCAACTGCTGACAAGACGCAGTAATCAGATTAGGAAAAAAAGAGGATTACTTTATGACACTCTGTAACCACAGACTTCCAGCAACACTGATGACAAAGTTTTCACTTTGTGACACTTAATTCTATCATCTAGACAAAATAGCCTGATGTCACATGCAGTGACACAGAAGTTTAGACAGGAATGACGGTAGAAACAAACCCAAAGGTGAGGGTGAAGAGATGTGACTCACAACAAAGGTTGTTAAACCAGCCAATACAATTTCATGGTTAAAAAAATGAATTGATTTCAAGCTTCGTTAGTTTCCCATAGCCAGTCCTCCACATTACATTTGCACAGTGCCAGCAGATGAGCGGTGTCTGGCAGAGGACACTTGTACTAAGAAAGAGGTGGCAAAAAAAAGCATCATGAGTGCTTTGCATTTTCTTAAACAATCAAAAGGACACAACCGCACAAAACTCATCAGTACAAATGTAAAATAGAGCCAGTGGGAAATGTTGCACCATTCTGCGATACAGTGATATTGTTTATCATACATTATGTATTATCATAGTCCTCTAATTGTGACCAAGGGGGCCATAGCCGCAACATTTTTTAGACAATTTAAGATTGTTATTTCACTGGGCTACTGCAGATGGCAGGCCACACTTGGCATGTTAAACTCATCTGGTCTGCACACATGCATTCATGTTCTTCATAAGTATAACATTTTCTGAAATAAAACACATTATAGAACAGACCAAGGAGCCTCTTTTTCACTTTGAGAAGGTCTTCATGATCAGACTGATGCCACGTGAGGAGCATTTTTTATAAAAAAGAAGCAAAAAGAAGCATTTGAACATCAGCTGCACTCAGTAGAGGGCCAATCTCCACAAAGCGTGTCAGTGCATGGCGGTGGGGAACAGGGAGTGTTGGACAGGCTGTGTGTCCAACTTGAGTGCATAACAGACGTGGTGTAGTTGATGAGACAGGTGTACTTCTCAAAAGATGGGTAGGCTACCAAGGAGGAAGTGGGTATACTCTCCTGTATGTAGTGTAATGTAATTTTATTTAGACAGGGACAATGCACAATGAAACATTAACCTTATATAAAGCAAGGAGAGATGCATTGTACCCGCTTTTAGCAAAGCTACTATTTTACACCCATAGTCCCTGGGCAGGTAGGTGGAATAAATAATGACATAATTTTATTAAATAAAGTACAAAACATTAGTTCAAAATTTTACAACATTATTATCCTCTCCCCACCTAATCATGAAAAATGTCAAATTTGTGCAAAGTTGCAGCTATGTTCCAATGACTTTTTCTTAGTAGAGAGGTGGGCATACTGTAAATGGCCAGAAAAAGATGTGGGTATATTACTTATATCTGCACATACTCTCAACTACACCACTGCATACAGTAGTTGTTAAATCAAAACTCCGTCCTTCACCTGCATCACAGCATCAGCTGTCACTTATGACAAAACCACTCCCCTCGATAGTATATAACTCCACCTTTCAGACCTTTGACTCTCTTTTTCATTCAAGCCATGCCAGGCAGTATAAAGAGAGAATTGATGTAAGTGTAATATGGACTTTTCACGTACTTTCTTGATATTATTTAAATTGTCTTAAAGTTAATCGACTTTTCTGTGTTTTTTATGCCATGATCCTGAGTTTAATCTTTTGTTAAGAAGAAAAATGGGCAATTATCAACCTTTATTTAAGCGGGGAAGGATATTGAAAGCAAGATTTCTTTTACAAAGACACCCTGATTACACTACATGCAGTTTAAAATCAAAAGCACACCACAGTATACATTGACAAAACATGAGAAATGTGGCCGATACTGAAATGCACATTAAAAGCAAAAACACACAAAAGCCACTGCATACATCAGTAAATAGTCAAAAACATCAACACATGGGACAACATCACTCAAAGAAAATACATGCATTTGCTGTGCTCTGTGTCAGTCAGAAGATATTTAAATTGATTAAAAGGGATTAGCGTGTCTGATTTTAAGAGCTTCTGCAGGTGGTTTCAGTACTGAACCGGAGCAGACAGGCTATATGGAGACAAACCTCAGGATTATTGAAGTAAAACTCCTCCCTGCCTCCCCTTTTCCCTCATAGACAAAGAAGAGATGAGTCTCACTTAACTGAACCTCCTGGCTACATTATGGTTAAGATGGCGGCAAAGATAATGAAAATGGGGATTTATTCATCTCGTATCATTCCTAACTTTAGTGGATCAGTTATAGAATAAATTTTAAGATGTTTCGTTTTAAAATGAGACCTAACTTTTCCATGGATCTCTGCCTTCAACAGGTGGGGCTTGTTTTATAGCCTAGCAAATTGCCGGAAATATTTTTTGCTATGTGATTTTGTTGATCACTTGTGGCCTCTACCAGCCAGCTAAGAGGAGCGAGGAGTTATCAGTTGATGACAGTATGAAAAAAAGTCTAGAAAACAGGTTTTTCAAAAATTTTCTCCACAACCACAAGAGGACACACACAGTCATTAATGTGCAAAAACATATTAGGCTGATGGGTCCAGTAGTGGCCTATTTGAGATTAGCTGCAGGCACACACACACATGATCAAAGGCATGATTCCCTATAGACTTATGCCTGGTGGAGATAATAAATGTGAACACTGTACAATAATGGTTCTGGGCCAGATTGTATGAAATGTCTTGTATTTCTGTGTGGCACATTAAAAATGGCTTCTTTTTACTACTGCAATTACAGTTAGATTTTACATTGCGATGAAAGGAGTTGAAAATCAGTTAACACTTTTATCCTCTAAAGAAGGCATACAGATTCATAGAAAATGTGGTCATAAGTTTTAACAGCTGGTGTGAGATAGAAACTACCAGTTGTCTCCACCATGGTGTCATCGTTTACTAGAATTAAACCGCAGTGTCATAATTACTTTGACATTGATATGTCTATTAGTGAACTAAACAGAACACACTCCAATCCCCACACACCTTATAATGTATTATGTACACTGCACATTGTACATACTATAAGGATCATACCTCTCCACACACAGACACACACAGACACACACAGACACACACACACAGACACACACACACACAGACACACACACACACACACACACACACACACACACACACACACACACACACACACACACACACACTCACCAGTCCATCCATTGCGGTTCTCCTTGCTAACGTCAGCTCCGTGCTGCAGCAGGACCCTGGCACAGTCCAGGTGGCCCAGAGTGACAGCCAGGTGGAGAGGGGTCCGTCCACGAGGGTCCAGAGACTCTAAATTAGCCTGGATGGAAAAAGAGGAGGTTGAGTAAGAAAAAAAAAGATAAGGAAGAAAAGGGAAAGAAAAAGAGAGGGAGAAAAGTATGTAGAAATGTAAGAGGAGCAGACGGAGAGAAATGAAGTAGGAGGTGGGGAAAATGGGGTTAACTGTGTATCATTGTAGTTTTCTTCTATCTCAAGCAGACGGTAGAAGGAGAAATAGAAAAACTTAACAGACACAAGTGTGAAGATGGCGTCAGAGAGTCAGAAAGAGAGACAGTGACAGGTGCTAATTGATCTGTCACCACTCAAACATGGCTGGGCGCAACACTCCCGTATCCCACTTATTTGGATGGATTGGGAATAACAGATTAACATTAGCTGGACTATCTGCTCTCCACCCAGAGCTTTTTAAGCAGCTCTGTTTGTTATTTTTCAAAAAGGCTCAGAGAAGGCTGTCAGTTTGAATATGTGGCTGGAAAACATGAGCAGGTAAAGTAAAAAGGGAGCACAGTTCTCAATCTGCCATGCACTTAAGCAAAATATAACCTATAGTCTCTTTATGACTGAAAATTCATTTTTTTCCCCTTCGAAACATTATGTAACTGTCTGACAACAACACTGCTGAACAAAAAACATAATTCATGCTTAAGGCTTCATTTAAGCTCTCAGTTCCACTATGTATTTAGAAGCATGCCAACAAGACCTCATTTCTCAGCCATATTACATTAATGTTAATTTGTGATACCAATCATGCTCTGATATGCTAAATTATAAAGAAATAATTGCAGAGAGCTTTTAAAACCCTCTCAGACATATTAAAGGACATTTGGTAGACAGCTATGGATTATTTTAGTTGCTCACAAGACTACCTAATTGATCTTTTGGTCTGGTTTTTGGAACATCTTTAAACTAAACAAATAAATAAAAAGGGAGTTATTGGGCTGTGTCAGGCTGTTTTTTTTCTTATTTTGAGCCAGTTTGCTCTCTTACTTAGTAGGCTATTAGATAAGAAGATGTCTGCAACTTAGGAGCTAGAGCTAGCAGACAATTAACTTCGCTTAGCATAAAGGCTGAAAGGAGAAAAAGGTGGCTTGTCCAAAGAAATGAAAATCCACCGCCTAGCATCTCCACAGTTTAAGGTGTTTCTTAGGCTTTTCCACCAAAATTAGTGATTCCAGTAGGAAAGGGGAAAGTGGTTTCCAGTAGGAAATAGGCTTTAGAGACCATTAAGTGTAGATCAGATGCAGTGTTTTGTGAAATTATTGTAGCATGTAACTCCCTGTAAAACCACAACTACTTGTTTTTTTTTTTAACACAGATTCCAAAAGTAATAAAGTGATAATCAGATTAATTATTTTACCTTTTGACATGACAGACAGGCAAACTGTTTCCTCCCTCAGCCTTTTTGCTCAGCTAATTGCTGGCTGAGGCTTCATATTTGGTGTACAGAGATAAAATCTATATCGTCTCAGCAAACACTCATCCGAGAAAAAAAAAAGCAACATTGTATTGAATCAGAATCAGAAGGGCTTATATTTTTTTTTAGAAAGTACTACTGACTTGAATATGTCAAGGGGAAAAATGGAATGAATATTGAGTCAAGGTTGGAAAGTATCTGTCTATTGCAGGTCTTGTTGCATCTCACATACATGTTGACGACAAGATAACATGCTGCTATTGATCATTAAGACTGAGAATCCTACAAGTATTAATGTCTCAAACAGCTACAGCACCCAGACTACTTACAATCTATTTATTACTACAGTGGCTGTAGTGCTTGTACACCTGATGAGATATCATGTCTCTACACAAATAGTTTCCCTTTATCAACCACTGGCTGTATAACGCTGCATGAAACTGCTCACCCCTCTCTCTGCTCTCCCAGGCTATTCTATGCACCACTATTTTCATGTTGTCTCTCTCCGCAGTGTGCTGCACTGATCTCAGATCTGCCATCCAATTAAACACATGCTGACAGCCACCATTATTCAAGACCTAGGCTGATCCAAGGTCAGTTCTGACAGTCCGTCGTGGGCTTGAAATCTAATTAAGAATTACTCTCGGAAATAAGTGTAGTACAAGTCAGAATCAGCACTTTAAAAAAGACCTTTAGGAAGCTGTGGGACATTCTGTCTAGGAAACAAATCAACACTATTTGCTTAACTGTGTGAGGGTTCTAGGTTGTTGTTTTTGTTTGTTTTTATAGCATGTTGATAATAATCTGATGCATTACAAATATGGCTGAGCAGGTGAATTCAGTAAAAGAGGACTGAATCCTTATTGATCCACATAACTCCTTAAAACAAAGCAGTGCAGGGGCAGGGGAGGAAATGTATTAAGGGTGAGTTTTTAAGCAACTGAGAATAGACCAAACAACTCAGCAACTGAATGCTGCCCTGACTGTTTACTGCGCTTAGAGTATAATATCCTCATAAAAATGACTGGCAGCTACTGTCCAACATAGGTTAACCGTTATGCTCAGAGAAACACACACTGTGAGCAGAACCAGAAAAACTCAGCAGTTATCACTCTGTTAGTGCAGGTGTCTGTTTCTGCTGTTTGCAAGGGAAATGAGGGAAACCACACGGGAAATGCACAACGAGCATATATTGGCAAATACGGACACTGAGATACATGTACCAATGCTCATGTGCACTCACAGGCTTTTAGCATATTTAAGTACATACTAGATTGAGTTTCGTTAGACATAACTCAATAATAAGAACATGATATCATGGTTTGAATGTGTTAATGGGTACTATCTCTGTACAATCTTTAACTAACTCAAAAGCTCTCTCGTCTCCACAGCTCTTTCAAAAGCATCCCAGGAGAGAAAAAGACAGACAGAAATAATGTGTTTAGAGACATTTCTAGTGAAAGAAACTGCCTGTCAGCAACAACTGTGACATGTAAGACAAGCAAAGATGGAGAAAGAGAGAAAAAGAAAAGAGTGACAGATTGCTGTTACAAGTGATGGCTATGGCAAACAAAGATACAGGGAGGAGTGAGGAAAGAGAACAGACGGAGAAAGAGAGTTAGAAGTGAGGAGGAAGGCAGAGAGGGGGAGCTGAAGGAAACAACAACACAGGGGAGTCCCTCAGGAACTGTGGAGGCTGGGGAATAGAGGGAGGGAGCGTCATAGCAACGCAGGGGAAGAAAGACAGCAGTCAGCTTTGTTTGTGTGTCTGTGCTGGATAACGAACAGGGTGTAACATGCAAATACAGCCACGCTCTGTGCTGTGTGTGTGCATGTGTAACACGGGCAGTGTCCCAAAGGACACTCCACAGATCATGTGCTTGGGCAGCACAAGTATGACAAACTGTCAAAAGAAAAAAAAAAGTAAAGTGTCCATCATTTCAACATTACTAGAGAAAGAGACTGTGCAAGGAAAAAAAACACAAGTCAATATTATTAGTGAGCCTTGGAAAACATTTGCCGCCCAAATTGAAATATTATTTTGGAGAGAAACCATTCACATATTGTTGCAAGCGCATACAAATGGCGTAGAAGAGTGGAACAGAGAGACTTGAACAAAGCTGATGCTAAAAGAAATAGATGAGAGAAAACAGACAAAATGAAAAGAAAGGAAAATGAACAACTTGGCTCTTCTTTCATTTTTTCTCTTTTAATGGCACTTGTTCTGTCTCACAGCTGTCCTTTCATCCATTGCTCCTGCTTTAAGTGGCTGTGTCTAATGTCTGTGATTATCAGTTTAAGCTTATTTTAAAGCTGTACTCGATTTCAATGACTCTGGATCCGAGCGCTGAGGGTGAACGGCTGAAACACAGAATGGAGACACACAGAGAGCTGGAGAGGAGGGAGGTGTGGAGTAGAAAAAGGGGGGGAGTGCTTATGAGGGCGAGGCTAAACAGAAACATGTGGCAAGGTGGACGGAGACACGGAGAGACAGAAAGTCAAGAAAGGATAGCAGTTAGATGATTACAAGAGAGGGAGACAGGTCAGAGAGAGTACAGGATGCTGCCAGAAAACAGTGTGTGAAATATATAACATGGGGTGACGGGGAAACAACAGAGCAATCCACTGAAGTGTAGCTGCTTTAGCTGCTTTGCCCCCTGCTCAAATACACCTGATGTAGCTCCTGCCTTGGTAAAAGAATGATTGAAAAAAAGGAGGAAAAGGAGAATATCTATCACCTGTCTTCTTAGCCTCTCTGTGATGAATTATACGACTGGCACACAGGATTATTTACTCCATCCACTCTGTTCATTGCATATCACTCTAAGTAAGCCTGTCAAATTGAAGCCTGTAATGTTATTGAGTATATGTCAGCTTGATATCTAAAAAATGCCAGATTCCTAATTTTTTTTAACCTCTTTCAAGGACAGACTGTCTTAACCGAGGGCTGCCACGTTCATAATCTCACCAATGACTTTCTCAACTTTAACTGGCATTTTGAAGGGCCAGGTATCCCCAGTATGGACCATGGCTTTGATCTATAGCAGCCTCTCCCTTCTAAAGTCATATTTATTTGTTAAATCTGCTGTAATGATACCTTCGAGCAATTTCTACAAAAAGTCAGCTTCTGTAGCCTCAATAATTAGCTGTGGTTCATTTGGTCCAATTTGCATCAAAAGTATGGCTGGGAAATGGTGACAGACAGCAGTCAGAGTCAGCAGAGCACACAGGGAGCTACACTGTGAATTCTAAATAAAGTTCAAAACATTAAAAATGTTATTGATGGTTAAAAGATAGGGTAAGGAATGGTGACACAATGACATGCTAAGCTATGCACTGAGCATCTTAATGTTGTGAAAAGCAAAACGTCAGTGGCACAGACACACACACGCACACACACACAATGCCAAGTTTTTTTTTTATCACTTCAGGGGACATTACATTAACCTACTTAAATTTTTTCATTTCCTTGGGATTTACACGAACCCTAACCACTACTTGTCTAACCCTAACCATACCTCAACTTTAAGCCAGTCTTCACACTAAAATTGAATGATTTACATTATTGGGACTTGTGGAAAAGAAATAACACAATGTGATTTTGTAAACAGATTATTGTCTCCACAACATGAGTTATGCCCACACATATACACGTTCACACACAGGAGCAAGATTTAAGTCCACTCAGGGCTAACATCACGATACACTGACCTGTAGACACACTGACATACTTACTTAATGACATGTGAACAATGTTCTGTTGATGAAAACACACACACACACACACACACACACACACACACACACACACACACACACACACTCACACTGATAAACTCAAAACTAAATCATGATGAACACTAAGTTCCCCATTAACAAAACTCTCTGGGGGAAATAGCTGTTTACAACTACTGCGTCATGTAATCTCTCTCTCTCTCTCTCTCTCTCTCTCTCTCCCTCACACCACACACATGCACACACACACATACACATGCACAAGCACATTGGCCTTGTCTGATTTGTTTGGTAGTAACAATGGGACATTACATCATGCCTGCTTGTCTCTTAGCACCTACTCTTCAAAGTGTTACTAATACCATTAAGGATAGGATCTGTGCTATTCTATCCTATTTCAGCCATCATGATTATTTACAACTGCGCTTTTCATGGGTCAAAAATGTCTTCAGGGAAAAAAAAAATGATAATACCATCTCTTCTGTAAGAAATACATTTTTCGTCAATGAAACAATAACATAATAAAATATTATTATACAATATTTCCCTTAGGTAGAAAAAAATACTGTATTTATGATCCTGGACAGTCATACACTCACAGTGTAATTTTTGGTTTTCTAAGCTAAAATTTGGTTGTAAAAAGAGATTGATGTTTGATACTGCATCAGTTTTCTTATCCAGCTCTTGGACAAAATCATATAATAATATTTCATTGTAATGTTGACCTATTCCGTTTAACATCTAACCACAATCTATATCTGAAAGAGTAATTAAAGAGATATGATATGGTTATTTTTCTACTGCATAAATGACTGTGACCATTACAATGAAATAATCAGCTTCCTTTTAGAGCTATTCTAACCTTTTACTTTTGTCAGAATACAGATGAGACGATCATTAGTATGCAGACACTACAGAGCATTTTTGTCTGTTCTGTTGTTCAACCAGAAAAAGGATTGATGTTATACTGTTGCATTATTCCTTCAGTGTAGTTTCTCAGATTCTGCTCCCTTTATAAAAATGAATTAAGTGTCCTCATTAGCATCATGTCAATCGTTTCATTATAAGAGGAAAACGTCCCTGTTATGGTGGCACAGTTCCTTGTTACAAAATAAAAACTTTGCATTTATAATGAGTTTTGAGAACTGTTTTTTTTCCACTGTGGCAGCTCTGCATGTGTTGCATATAATTTTGACTTAATTAATGGAAGCACAGTCTTGTTTTGTTTTCTCTTTCTTGAAACTTTTTATTATACATCTGTATCTCTGTCCTTGCTCTATTTCTTTTTGTTGCCACAACTGATCCGTTTCCACCTTTCACTCTTTATTCCTCCTCTATCTCTTTATTCCCTTCCCTTTCAATCTTTTCCAACCAAAATCTATGTCCTATAATCAAACTTTTCCCTCCCTCTCCTCTCCTCCCTCTGTTTCATTCGTTCCTCCCTATCTTTCCCTCCCTCAATAGTGAGCTCAGTGGAGGTTGCATTATTGATAGGCATCTCTATCTGTGGCATCTGCTCCTTCTCTCACTCCCCCTCCCTCCCCATTTCTCTCCCCCTCCCTCCCACGCTTAGTGTGTGCCTGGCCTGATGCAGCTTGGCAGGTACTTAGGCCAACATCAATCTTTCATACAAACACCACACACACATGCACAGACACACACACACACACACACACACACACACACACACACAGACACACAGACACACACACACACACACACACACAGCTGCTGTATGTGTATATGCACACAAAACTGTGCATATACACATACAGCAGCTTTCCCAAAATGTTTGTGCATGGGGCGCAAAGGAGCAGAGGGTGGCTATGGGAGGGAGGAGTATAAAAATAACTTTTCCTCCCCCCTGCTTCCCTTCTTGCCTCTGTGATTCTACATGCAGAGGAGACTTTGACAAACGCTACACTGCCATGGAACCCTGATCCATTTTCAATGTGCTTCAGATACAGAGGGACAGGACAAACCCTGCGTCACGGATGGTGGTGGGCAGAACAAACGGTGATGATAACACCGCTGAAGAGTTACAAAACCTCTTGCAACGTCTCACGCTCACCTTGTTTCATTGCCACTTGCGCAGGTGTATTAAAGTGCTGTGAGACTGAGCCGTAGAACAAAGACCAAATGTACTGAATCACCAAATGAAAATGCCAGAATGACCTACATTCCAGCATATGCAACTTCTCTGTTTCACTGCACTTCATTCACTTTACTGTTATCTCCAATCTCGACACAAGCAGGCAGACAAAAAGACAGAGAGAGAGAGACAGAGAAAGTAAAAACGGTGGGATGCTGACGGACCTGTCAGAATGGCAAAAGAAGCACAGAGAGAGAATTTCTCTGATGTTTATCTAAAGGTGATGACACCTGTTTGTTGCAGCAAGCTGACAGACCTCACCAAAATGCAAGGAAAGACACACAGGGCGACAAAGAGAGAGACAGAGCGAGAGAGAGAGAGTGAGAGAGCACTTATTCCCTCTCCTCACACTTGCAAAGATGCAGGCACACTCACAGATGGAGAGAGCAAATCTTTTTGTTTGAGGCAGACAGTGCATACGCTATAAAAGAGCATAATCACATAATGTAGCGGCTGTAGCCTATTGGAGTGAAACACCACAGCTGTCATTTCCTTTCTTTCCTTGTATGTGTGCATGTGTGTGTATTAGAGAGAGAGAGAGACAAAGAGCATGTGAATAATGTTGCAATTTCAGGTAACCTCGTGGTGTAGCAAAAGATGGTTGCACTTAGCCTAGGCTGATAATGAAATCAGAGGGTCATTTTCTGTGGAACATTTAGCATTTAACTGGCAGTAAACGTAAACATGTTGGTCAAATTAAAGGAATATTACATGTATTTGTTTACATTTATTGGTACATGTCAACAGAATAAGCTCAACTGCCTTGCTAAAATGGTGTAACAGTATAGCTAACATTTCAGCCTAATCACCAGAAGATGTTGGCATTGTATATTTCTTCAAATCATGGATTCTTTACATATGAACGTATCATATCAACATTGCTATGATTTAGTTTAGATTACTAGCAGAGATTGTGGCATTCATGGATGTCTTAAGCCAAACATGATCTTTTCCTAACTGTAACCACGAAGATTTTGTGCCTAAACACAACCACAAGTTAAGCACAGCTGTGATTCAATGTATCCGCTACATAATAACAGACAAATGTTACATATATGTGGTTTGCTGAAGCGAACAAAGCCAACATTTATCCTGGCTATTGGGTTGAGCATTTCCTCTTGAAATCCAGAGTCAGTGTGTTCATTCAGTATGTTTTTTTTACATCACATTTTAAGATGCAACTTGTATACATGGTAGTCCACAACCAGAAATTGTTAGAATCTGTCAAAAAAAATCACTAATCACAAGCCTCACCCTCAAGCTTAACTGCCTCTTTACTGCCATGGTCCAGAATAGCATCAATATTACTGCAGCTGATGCAACCAGCTGCTCTCCTGAGATACTTGAACTCATCTACCTGGGACAGCTGCTAACCCTCACACCTTAATAGGATGAGCAAGCTTTTTCAACAAGAGAAGCATCGCCTCAGATTTGGAAAAACAAATCCTCATTGTAGTTGTTGCTGCTACTCAAACACAACAACATGCATACAGCAGAGTGCTGCACGGCAGAGGTTGCAGGGAAATGAGGCTGGAAAAAATAGCATCATCTGTGAATATCAGAGAAAAACCTTAGTGCCTGCAAGCTGAATATGCTCACCATTCTGGCTTTGCCTCGCCTATCCATTGTTGAATCATGAAGAGGAGAAAGGACAAAGCCCACAGTAAAATACTGCCTTCAATGGGTTTGACTAACTCCTAGGACGTTTTGACAATCTAATAGTTGATCCATTCTCACAGGGCTAAAAAGCTGAATTGTTCCTTAGGATATTAGGCTTGCCAACCCTCTAGTATCTTTTTCACTATTCTAGACTTTTTACAGGGTTGCTTAGCAGTATGATTCCCTGATAATTAAATTCCTTTCAGAAATTCTGCACAACCAACCCCATTACACAATGGGCCTTAAGCAGCAACATTCTATTAAATTTATATTTTTTTAATTTATAAGAAGAAAAAGTGAGATTATTTTCTCTTAACCATGTAAGAGTGCTTTGAATTCTCTTACCTAAGATAAGATAAAAAAGTAAGAAAATATTGGTGAATGCCAAAAATCCTGGGTACTAACAACATGTGAACTTTGTTTGTGTATACTTTCTTGCATGAGGCCCACTGTTGCTTAAGTCTGTACAACATTGCAATGGCATATCAACTACAAAAAACGAACCGAACCGAACTGTCCTAAAACATCCAATGGATGTTTTAGGACAGTTCACCCTTGGTGCTGTGCCACCATGGAACTATTGAACCTGATGAGAACTTCACCCCTACTTTAACCTCTACCACAGTAATGGGATCTAACCTGCCAGACTTTTCCAGCACTGCCTTCCGCATTTAATGCATGATCACAAGACTCAGGAGCTACTCAGAGTTTTTGACAAAAGTTCCCAGTTTAGGTCAGCACATTTGCACCCATAACCGGGGTATTAATGACCTCTTACAAGGTGCCGGCTGTCCAACAAAACCACATTAAAGATTAATACAGTGCATGAAACCTACAGTAAGACATGGTGGTTGAGATATTCAGATGTGGGGATGTTTGACTCTCATGGAGGTGGTGACTTTCACTGGATCAGTAACACGGGGATTGAGGAGAAAGACTCGAGGCATATCATCCCTACAGGGATCAAGCTGTGGTAGGAAGGACTCAGTGACCCCAAACATGGAGCAAAACTACACCTGTTCCTTACATGGACCACAAACTAGGCAAACTTAACGCCCATGAGTGATCACTTAAGTGACTTTTGATGACTGCCATATAAATGATTTTTTTTTTCATCAGCATTATTTCTATAACTGTTAACTGCATCCTGTCTGTTTTACAGGTCCTTACTTCTAGGTATTACGTCTCTTTTCTCTGATTCCCTATGAATAGGTTTTCATTCCTTACCACCTTAATTTCTGTCTACCCAATCTTTCCTTTATTTTAAATAGCCTATCCCTACCTATTACTGCTGATGTGTGTATCTCTCTTACTCGCTGCCTGTCTCTCTCTATCTCTCTCTCTCTGTCTGTTAAAAGCTTTCAGCAACTTAACTAAATCTGACCCTAACCCAGCCCGCATGGCATCTCTTTGTGGCTTTGCTACGCTGCAATTAGGACTTGGGTTTCATTACACTGAGGAAAGTAAGAGGGGTGAGGATGGGCTTGATAGATGGATGGTTGGAGGTGAACAGGAACGTAAGGCGGCAGAGGGTTGAGTGGGCATCATCAAATGGCAGACCGTGGTACAAACCCAGACTGAGTAACAGTTCTATCGAGACTCATGACCAATGTCTGATGAATTAATAAAAATTAATATTACGTTTATGTTACTGTTTTTTCCAACGGCTGTCGGAATACAGTTAAAATGGCAATGGCCTCACTCAGCTGAGACAGTCAAATCGATTATCTATTGTGCAGGCTGTTCACCAGAGAGAACTGTCACTATCCAATCCATACTGGAAACTAGGGCCTTACATGACTCAGAATTATGTCAGTCAAATCAGATTTGGCGGTCAATATGAATTTTGATGTTTTTTTTTTTTTTTAGTTCATATAAAGTTTTAAAGTTAGAACAGGGCTCAGTGGGACGGTCATGGTGACAGCAGTATTCACTTAACATAGTAAACAAGCTAACTGCGCTAACAGCAGATCATAAGTGTGCAACAACAGTTTTTGCCGACATTAGAGTAAAAAAAGCAAAAACACAAAAACAAAAAAAGAAAAACAATTACAGTTGACTTAGAGGTCTCCGACTGATGATTCAAATCTTCGACTTTTAAGGGACAGCCCTATTGGAAACCTTATTAGTTCTGGTCCTATCCCCTGACCAATAGGCTGTCTTCACCCTAACCATTCAGGGTCAATGCGTACCAACCATTAAGTTAATGTAATTAGAGGAAACAGGAAGAAGTAGGCCAGGGTGTCAACAAGTATCAGACACTTAATTTAATGCTTTTTAACCCTTTAATGTCCTGGTTAGCTGTTTGGTGGAGCACATTTTGAGTCACATTTTAAAACACACACACACACACACACACACACACACACACACACACACACACATATATAACCCCAAGAAAAGCAATTAAAAGAAAGAATAAGAATTTTTCTATCTGTTTTTTTTTGTGTGTAAAGACTTTAAAGGGTTAAGACCTTTCCAAGATCATTCTTTATCAAGTTTTAAGACTAATTTTTGAACAAATCATCTTTGACTTGTAGGTAAGTATAAAGGTCAGTAAATATGTGGATCCGTGCAGAGGTAGGTTTTAACTAGGACTATGGTAATGAGAGTGAGTACGGTTAATGCACACTTTGCCTACAGGTAAGTGCAAGTATAAAGTAGAAAGACAGGCAGGTTTAAAGATTTGTAACATGAGAATTGTGTACTTTCATGCAGAAGAGCTTGTATCGTTTAAACAAAAACAAATTTCATAAATGGATTAATGAAACTAGATAACATGTTTGTGGCCATTAAGACCTCACAAATTCATGTTTTGGACTTTCTAAAGGTGCTGTATGTAACTCTTGGGAAAGATAATTGATTGTTGAGTGCCATTACCAGGTTTTTAAATACTGATACTTTGGTAGTCTAGTAGTCTGACCCACTGACCCAAAGCATCTGTATTTGATGACCTGGAATAAGACTCAACAATCAGCTATCTTTCTCCAGAGTTACATACATCACCTTTAAAAACTTTTAAGGCCTAATATTTCCAAAATTGGATTGAATATATTTTAGGACTTTTAAGGACCTGAAGACACCCTGTAGGCAGATAGGAGAAGAGAAGACGCTTGTAGTAGACAGGTGCAAGCAGATAGCAGATGGTTGGCATAAAGATTCAGGCCCAGAGCGAACACAATAAACCTGTGAGCCTTGATTTATGGCTCTGTTCCCTCGCGCCAGCAACCGAGCACAAGACTTTATAATGCTGATTTAACATTAGCACCTTGCGGAGGGCATTATGATCAAACCTCTCACTGAGAGCTGGGTTCAGAGACAGACTGACAGCCAGGACAAGAAACAGCAACGGAAAAAAAAACAGAGATCAATGTTATTTCCTGCCTCTGTCTTGATATAGACCATGGCCCTCCACATGGCCCTGTTCTTTCTCAGTCACACTGCACTTTTACATCTTTGTACAACCCGGATGTACTCTTTCATTATTCTCTTCCCACACTCTCTTTTTCCTGGTCTTCCGTCTCTTCATGTCTTGTTTGAACCTCCTCTTCTTGGATCAGTCTGTCATTGTTGCCCCCTTGCTTCTGCTGTTTCCCCTCTTTTTACTGGCTTAGCTCTCTCTTTCACATGAACCTTTTATGAATCTGGTGAACAGACCTAAAGGGTGATTTCTCATCCCCTCTTTTCTCCCCCACTGGTTGTTACATTCTCTCTATTTTATAAATCCTCTCATCCGCCTCTCCCTCTGTACTCCTCTCTGTGGTCAGCTGTGTGTATCTGGCCTTTATTCAACCACTTCCCTGTTACTATGTTCAGTTTCCTCTCTCTGACTTTGCATCATAACATCGATATCCGATGTACCAATTATTCCATTGAAGCCTGCTGTGGCAGCATTTCTGCTCCTCTCGCTTACTCAGGTATGCAAAATATCATTACGCTGCTTACGGGAGAGTGGGCAAGCATTGGGGTCTCCATAGTCATGCAGTCTTGTACCACAAGTGTTGTAAAAACAGGCATTTTTAAAAACTTCATCATCCAGCTATTCATTGCATTGTTGTGCTGGAAGGCAATAAGACTGCACTCAACAGTGCCGGATATTTGATGCATGCACATGGTGAAATGAAATGAGTCTCATCATTTTACCCAAAGGCTGGGCAGGCTTTAAAAAGCTCTGATATGGAGACGGCTGTAGATTACCTTTATTTTACTGTGGCATAAAGCAGAGGTCAGAGACATTAAACTTTTCTACAGCTGAGTGGGTACTGAATTCATCAGACACCAACCATTATCATCCGATATCTGCACAATACTCCCTCACTTTAACAGCATGGCCATAATGTTATATCCTAAAGCCTATCATGTGATATCATAGGAACTATCACAATGCACTATTGGAATAATATCACGCAATATTCTTCTTAAATGCTCCAAAGTCTTTTTCTGTTATGGCGATGCTCAGAAATCTCTCTTTAAAAGTGAATCACAAATTTACTTCAGTGTTTATCTGAATATGTCAAGTGCATGTATGATCTCTTCAGTCAGTCAGTTATCCCATATACAAGGGGGGAAAAGTTAAAGGGGCTCTATACAAAATTCAGAGTTGCGTGCACACGATTCTCAACATGGAGGTGGCTCAGCCGGCGGCTAGCAGCTGTTAACTCCATAAACAGTGCTAAACAACAGCAACAGTGTTGACAGAGCTACCAGGGTTAACCAAAAACCAGCAGGTGGGCGCTGTGCTTTAGCGATGACGACATACCGATGACAGTGGTTACCATCGTATGCTAGCCAGGGAAAACAAACATAAGCCAATGCATGCATGGCTGGTCCGGCTTACCACAACAAACTAAAGAGAAGCTTTAATTTCACATGCAGCTAAGAGCTGAGGGTGGAATTGAACCTGTAGCTGCAGTGAGGACACATACATGGGCTGCCTGCTCTAACCACTGAGCCACTGGGCGCCCCAATGGGGCCACTTTAAATGACAGGCTGTCTCATAGGTGTAGCAACAGTCTATAAGTCAGATCCACCCTCACTTCTCCACAGCTCCACTCTTCCAAATGTAGTCACCTCTGGCTCAAAAACACTAAAATTGCGACAGCTGAAATGCCGAACTTGAGGCTTCACAATAGCCTCCCACAAACTAGAGGATGGTGTCACTGTGGCTACGTCCATTATTTATACAGACTCTGCTGAGGACACCATCACTCCACTATATGTTTATAGAACAAATAGCAGTTGGCTGCAAAATTAATGCTCTGAATGTCGCATACAGAACCTTTAAATTGTTTTAATAAACAGGAATAGACCATCAACATGTGCATAAAATGGATTCAATCCAGTGTCAACTTTATATGTTCAGCAGTCATGTATAACATGCCATAAGGAGATCTCTATTGGGGTCATTCTCAGTGGCCCACATTATCAGACAGAATCAGATATTTACATGTGACATTAGGACCAGACCACATCCTCAACACCCCTCTAACCTACCAACCAGACAGCCACACAAAGTTGGCAGCGTGTGAAGGCCATTGTGGACCCTTACTTAACCTTACCACAAAAAAGAGGGAACTGTCCATTCTTTTCCATCTAATTAAATTTCCATTGTCATTTTTCTCTGCCACATTACTGTTGATAAACAAGATAAAGGACATAATGCCTGCCACAACCATTTATAGCTTGTTGCCTTCTAGACAAATTTACACTGTAATGCCAGTAGAATACGGTGAATAAAACCACATGGTTTCCTTCAGCTCAAATGTAGATTGGCAGCCTTGATTATCATCTTAGCAGCTTCTCAATTTTGGGCATCAAAATCTTAGTCAATTCATGTGTTCAGTGTCCTGGTTATTCACAGCAGGCAGGCTAACTAGGTTTTGGACATACATGGCTAGGTAATATTGGAGACCTGATTTACTGGGGGTGGACATTTTAGTAGCTGCAAAGAGATTTACATTTTACATTTTAATTACATTTAACTTTGTTCATTATTCCCGCAATATTACCTCCATCACTTGCCTGTAGCTTTTTAAAAAAAAACTCCTGGTGTTGTCAAAATGGTGTTGATCTGACTGGAGCCATGGGAGTCCCACAGTTATCCAGAATGCTTCTTGACACCTGTCATAAGCATCACGTGTATAGCCTATCGAGTATGTGACTGATGGGCTCGGGGTTGGGGCATGATTGTGTGTATGTGCTGTCCTAGTTTAAGCAGCACCACACATATGAGTACCAGGATGTCAAGTTCATTTTGACATCCACTTTCTTTAATAAAGTTGATGTCTTGATGCTGACATTATACTAATTCTATTAATTCAGTGGCTGAAATAAATTCATGTAGAATGTTAAAAGTGTAACTATGCAAAAAACTGGGTTATACAACATATGTAAAAACCCTAATGCGTACTTACATGTGCATACACCCACACACAAACACAGAAACACAATAAGCAAGAGAGCGAGAGATACAGAGGTGTTTGAATAGTAACAGTCATAGATGAGGCTGAGCAGAAGTTCATCAACAATGAGAGGGGAACAAGAGAAGAAAGAAGAGAAGCTCTCATTTGTTGTTTACTACCTGTCTCCTCACAACTTGCTCTGATCTACCATCAAACACAGAAAGCTGATAACTGAGGTTTAGGGTCTAAGAGAGTGCCTCTGGATTGGCATGAAAGGAGTGAGGAAAAACAGTTGTGAAAAATGGAGAAAAGTTACATTCTCTGCCTTTCTCCTCCTTTTCTATTTTGTTTGTGCTTCTTTTGACAGCCTAAAACAGCTTTAAAGCCTTTAAGAAATAAAACCTATGAAATCCAATATAGCAAAGAAGCCAGGGGATTTGTTGAAATTGATGATGTAGGCATAGGCTTAAACTTTGCATAGATTTAAGGTCATACATTGTTTCATAAAGTTTCTACTGTGGCAAACAGCACTTCAGAATATATCGACATGTCAGCCATATTAATAGAAACAAACACAATGCTGAGAATTACAATAAAAATAAGTCCTTATCGTAGTCTGTATCGTACACATGTAAAAGAAAAGAGTGACTAATCATGCTGATTTACAAAGGATCAGCATCAAATCTCTTTTGATCCTCAACACTTTGGTTCTTGAGATGTTCAACAGATTTATGTTTGTTCTCACACAGTAAAAGGAACTACAACGCAGTCTGTTTGGCTTAGTTTATAAAAAGATCAGATATGATATAAAGGTCCCGGGTTCAAATGCACAGCAGAGGAGCAATAACGTTTCATCATAAAATATTTATAGATACAAGGGTTCCTGAAAAATGAATGGCAATGGGGTTGAGAGGACTAATTTATTGAGTTTATTATCTGTGTATCCCAAACACACAAAAAGTTTCAGTTTAGAGACATGATGTGATATATTACCTTTACCTATGTCAATAATTTAGATTTTGGTAATGTTTTATTATTTCACATAAATCTAAAAATACAGCAGAGGCAGATGAGAATTTGGTCACTTTTGCATCAGCAAAATGTGGGACAAGTTGGTGCTACTTGAAGAAAAATCACCAAAGTAATTACAATAAATCCTCTAGGGACTAGGAATGTGTGCTCTGTTTCAAATTCCATTAATCCATCCAATGGTTGACAAGACATTTTTAAGTGCTGGACAGACAGACCAGCTGACCACTGACACCGTCATCCTTTGAGCCACGTCACGAGTGTAGCTACTGGCTAAAGATAGATCCTTGAACCTACAGTATAAATGTTATGATGAATTTTAAACCAAAGTGCCAGTGAGGAGTCATCTGTTTCTTTTCAAGTCAGTGTTGAGTCAGCAGGGTATGAAAATTAGTATTCATCAACTGAAAAGCTATGTAAGTTAAAAAAAAAGATTTTGCCATCTCCTCCACTGCCTCAAGAACATAAAATAAGGGCCATTACCAGCTCCCCTTTCAAGGAAACACAGTGCGTTAACCAGTGGTGTAGTGAAGGGTATTAGTATACAAGATTGTACGAGGTATTCAAGGTATACTTGCCTCTTTTTATGGCTGTTTATAGTATACCTGCCCATCAGGCAAAAAGCCTTTGGACTATATAGGAGAATATACCTACTTCCTCTACACCACTGCCATTTCCTATAAAATTGACTTGAATACAGAGGTTTTAGCTTGTTCTTGGAGCCTCTTCACTGTGAGGTGTATTCAGTTTTGCCATTTATTTCCCAAAAGTTGTAATTATGGTCAAGGATTAAATGGCAAATGCCACTACCACACCCCCTCGCTGTAGGTAAATGTAGGGATTGTGGTAAACCAATTGATAGCTACCTTTGGGGCACTTGCTGGCTATTTTTGTGTAAAGAAAAAGCCTCCAGGGGTTTCAGGGTTATGACTTTGTAACCACAAGGAGGTAAGAGTGTGCATGTGCAGGCAAGTGTGCGTACATGTGTGTGTAAGTGTGATGTCTTGAGACCACTGCATGATGCATGCACTCGAAATCTGTTGCTAACCTGCAGAGTATCTCTTATATAATGGCAAAGCGCTTCAGTACATAAAAAAAAAAATCTGAATTCACACACATGCATGCTCTTGCACAGTCACCCTCACCCTCTCTCTCTCTCTCTCGCTCTCACACACACACACACACACACACACACACACACACACACACACACACACACAACAGTGTAATTCTTATCATATTATCAAGTCCCTCACCCTGAGCTGAAGTACTCCAATTTTACCAGTGGGTGAAAATCATTTTCCACACTTTTGACTATGACAAACATCTTCTCTGCAAACCAAACACAATACCTTAATGATTCCATTACTGTATTTACTGTGGTGGTTGGCACTGTTCGCCCACATGCTCAGTATCTGCATTGTCTCACCCACTCACGAATGGTTTAGGTGCTGGTGGGAAGGTAGAGAGTCTACAGTTTTGAGTAGATCACACAATGATGCTGCTTTACACACAGGCATAAAGCACCTCTGACTCTGACTTAACACACAAACACACACACAACGAAACACTGCAACACCATCAGGGTCAGCAATTACAGTCATTTGCAGCATTTGCAGAATTTTTCCAGGAATAAACTCCAGTTACAACTTCCCATGCATATTAAAATTACTGGAATGATAAATATTTTAAACCCCAATGCAGTAAATAATCCTCAACATATAAAGTATGTTATGTCACTCTGTGATCTCAAAATGAATGACTAAAGGAAAATAATGAATGACAAAAGGGAAATAGTGTAAATGCAAGTCTGAGGATGGTCTACAAGTGTCCCCCTCCACCCCACAGATAACAATTAACTGCGCTATTATTTATCAGTTTCTTGAATGAGGTATTCCATGAATGGTATTTATAGCACCACCTATTAAATCTACAGACTCACACGCCCATATTAACGCTTATAATAAAGACATAGGCCTGTATGTCAGTAAGGAGAGCTGCCTTTGATCGCTCTTCACCGTCTCACCTGCTCGTTCGTTGCCAGCTCCTTCTCCAGCTGTCGGTGTTTGTTGTGCCACACCAAATAGTGGATAGGATAACGACTCTTCTCCGGAGTTTTCTTAGCAGAAATCATCCTCGGAGCATAGTTTGCCTTCTCCCCTCTCTTCACTGTGGATCGCAAGGATACTTTGCTATTAATTCACGCTATACAATCAAACCTACCATCCTTTATCGGCGGTGATGCCCAACGGCGTATTGGGGCAGCCTTACGCGTTAGAAACAGTGAATGACTCCTCTGTTTGCTCTGCTAAGAATAAACAGCAAAGCCCGAAAAGAATATAATTTATGGAAATAAGCCCCTCGTTTGATTGTCTCTGTAGATCAGGCTACACCTTTATTTCTTAACCACCCGTTCCTCCACCTCTTGCCTCCCTCTCTCTTCCTCCCCTGCCTACTCTAACACATCTATCCTCCTTCTCTCCTCCCATCCGGTGGTGACTGAAAGAGATGCGTTGACAAGCTGCAATGAAATGTGCGCACAGTCAGCCAATCCGCTGTCAGGGATGTTGTGATAAAACATATGCCTTGTGAAAGAAAGAAAAAAAAACTGCAAAAAATATACACTTAAATATTTAAAGCAAACTATATTGCATAATCCTTACAATAATCTTATAGTACTGACAGACCAGAGGCAAAGAAAAGAAAAGGAAAGAAAAGAAAATTTACACATTGACTTCAAAATACAATACAGAATTAAAAATGCACCAAGTCAAAGTATAAATATAAGCTTAATCTTTACTTCTTTGTTGTTTTCTTTATTATCATTGCTTAGTTTTATGCATAAAATCTTGCTTGTATTTTATATATATTTATTTATTTTTATATTCAAATCTGTAGTTTCTCTCTGTCTGTCCAGGTCTTTTGTTGAATTGAGTCTTTTTTTATTTATTTATTTTTTATGGTGTGTATGTCTGTTGTGTTTGAATTTACTTGTTGTTGACTAGATGACAGAAAGAAATAAAAAATGTCATAATACCAATAACAACAGAATACTACTGCTATTGTTCTACTTAACAAGTAGCCCATTTTATTTATGTTATTTTATCTTATTTTATCCTTGTGTAATACCTGTTTTTTATTTTTGGTATTATGGTTATGTTATTGCACTCTTATTCTTTGTGTAAGACATGGTCATTATTTTTATTTTATCATTTTTGTCATTATCACTGGAATTCCTTCTTTATTTTATCCTTTTGCAATGACATTGCTCTTTTGTTTTGGTGCAATATTATACTGTGCAATATTATTGTGATCACAGAGGTCAGTGCAATATTACAGGGCAGGTGCAATACATGAAGGCCAAGTAAATTTCCTTCTTCATTCGCAGATGACATCTAATTCATGTTATCAGTGTACACTATCTTTTGTTTTTCTGTGTGTCTCACTTCGAGGATAATCAAATTTATCTCGATACTTCTACTACTATTATTATTATTAGTAGTAGTAGTAGTATGAATACTAATACTACTAATAATAATAATAATAGTAGTAGAAGTATCGAGATAAATTTGATTATCCTCGAAGTGAGACACACAGAAAAACAAAAGATAGTGTACGTATGTGTGACTGTCTGTTGCTCACTGGCCTATTTAATAATAGTAAAAAAACAGTTTGCAGGACATAACCTTAAACCAATCATTGGTCATATATTGCTGTTAGAAGGACATAACATGTAGGTCAGGGTCAAAAGGATGTCTTACATTTAGACTAAATACAGGTTTATCCATCTAGCCATTTTAAGCATTGCAAGTGAGTAGATTAATCTATCTCTATTTCAATCTGTCTGTGAAATCCAGCTCACTTTTAAAGAAAGACTGGATTATTTTGCCCCCTTGCCCCTCCCTGCCCCTCCATAGGTAGGCTGCAGGGATGTTGGGTGTGTGTGCGGAAACTGACAGGTAGAGAGCTGCCGTCTCTCGGTGAGTCGCAGGCAATGCAGCGTACAGATTTAGTAAATATTCCGCTATGAGGTTCATACAAACAGACAGATTAACAATGTTCGCATAACTTGCCTCCAGGCTTGAGATCAGTGGTGGACGTGGGCGAAGAGACCTCGGGAAGAAACGGGAAATCCAACTGTCAGCTGGCCGGGAAAACCGATCACACCACCCGGCTTCCGGGGATTCAGGGGCCGCATCGGTTGACTGCAGACGTCGGTCGGTAGCTCGGGGGAGTAAAGGCGAACATCCACATCATCGCCGACATCCACCTCTCGATTTCAGCGACTTTCGAGATGTCAAGAAAGCTACAAAGGACAGAAGTCTGCGCCGACTGCAGTGCGCCAGGTAGGGAGGAGGAAAATAAATCAAAAATAGACCACTACACTGGAACAATACGTCGGGAGAGCGACATAGTGGGACAACAGGACCGAAGCTGCTGTCACTGTCAGTGGGTCCGCAGAGCAGGAAAACGGCCAGGGCTTCCCAGCGTCGCTTAGGCCCAAAATAAACAGTGAAAAATAGGCGTGTTATCACAACGGGAAAATCTTTGGCTAATAGCTGCTCAGCGTTAATTTAGCAGGGTGAAATGTTCATCTATTTGACCAAAATCATATGTGAGGGCTACCAGCTTGTTTGCTGCAGTGGACAACCTGAGTGTCAGATTTATGTCGCTTTCCCACTTGAAGAGACGTTTGTTTTGATTTTCGTGACCGGGACAGACTTCTAAACGCGTTAGCTTAGCCATGCTAACGAGCAGCCGATTTTGACTCATTGCGTTGCTGTCTATTATGAAACATTTAACCTGCACCTGGTACACTTACATACAATATCACAATTGTGTTTCAAACCCGTTGTGTTATTGTTAGCTCCTGCCTGAAGCGTTTTGAGATTGTGTACTAGGCTAAAGTTGCTATCTTAGCCACAGCGTTAGCTAGCCTAGCTAACTTTTGCTAAACGGCAAGTTATTGCTAACAGATTCAGCTAACGCATCGCCCACCAGCCAGTCGTTTTAAAGGAATCTGACTTTAGTTTTCGGTAGTTTCAGTACACTGTTGGGAGGCCCCAAAAGCGCTTACTTACTAGAATGAAGGTTATATGTAGTCTAAAATTGTATTTATCTGTATTTGTAGTCTCCTCCACACTTTATATATTCAATTGTCACAAACTTTGAGGGGATTTACTGGCGCAAATTCACACGAAAGCCATTATATCGAACACGAAGCCAAAAATAATAATTATACTTAAACCTCACCTGTCAGAGAAAGGGAATGTGTTATTCATTTTGTTGTCCATGAGTAAGCATGGCCATTGCAATGAGCATTCATGTTTTTAGGTTACTTCTACCTTGTTTGCCCCGGTTTGCCTTCATATGTGTTTTTAGCAAATTGATGAGGTGACGTCAAACCATGGGACCCTCTCCCTTACTTCTACCTTGCATGTGTAGCCTTACATGCCCTCACGTCTAGTTTGAAGCACTTGATTATTGGTGTGTGTGTGTGTGTGTGTGTGTGTGTGTGTGTGTGTGTGTTTTGCTTGCATTCATTCATGTGCATTACAACAGCTGCCCTCTTCACAGCTGCTACCCCTGATAGCGGTGTGTGCAAAACTGTTAGACGCTTTAGGGTCCTTCTGCTCAGTGTTCAAAATTTTGTTGGCTACACCTTGCTTCTGCTGTATGACCTGAACCTATCCCTGCTACTACTATATGCTTACTCTCCTACTGTCTGTACCTCTGCTCTCTCCGCATTTCCTACTATACAGTCTGCCTGGCACTGACCAGCCCCAGCTAAATGTATTTCTTTGAACATCATACCAATTTACAGTATGATTAATGTGTGTTGCCCCAAACAAATTAATACTGTTTGGAAAAAGGAAAAAGTCCCTTTGAGGTTTCCTTAAATTGCACTGATTTTTTATTTTATTTTTATTAATATATAATGGTGCTTAGCTTATCTGTGCTGGTGTACCTGTTACCAGCTTTACATTTCTTCTGCTACCATCAGCTCTTTGCATTTAGCTCCTCCTTACCAAGACATGAATCCACACGCAGTGCGTTCTGCAAAGTGCTGACCTAGCCACTGGTGACAGGCCACCTCCCTACTACCTAGCTTTGTGTCATACTAGGGGATAACTCGATGGCATGGCTACAAAGGACGACTGATACTCCCAATCCGAGCCAAGCCTCAGGAGGCTTTAATGTCATGCCGTGGCAATCTGCACAGTTTATAGCAACACTGAATCATGTTTTCATGATAGTAAACTCTTTATTGAGCCCAGATGCAATGTATAAGAAACTGAGACTCTTGTGCAAGCATTTAGAGCAGCTTGACGGTGATGTCTGATTCCTTTATCACACTGGAAAGGTTACCCTTGGTACTGTGATCAGTGTTTGGTCAAGTTTAAAATGCAAAATTGAGAGAAAATAAAGACTGTTTAGGAACTGCAATCGACCTACATGTTGCTCCTCCTGGGTATTAAATGGTTATATATTAAGAGCTGTGAGACTCTTCCGGTGTGTTTTTCCCTAACATTTAACATAGATTGTTTAAGTTTTTCTTTTCAAAAGTCATGTTTTATGCTTCAATAAATATTTGGGCAAAATGAAATTCTCCTTATTGAGTTTTGGTTATTAGAAAACTGATCTTAAACACAATTCCAAGTGGCTTTAAAAAAGTCTTAGAAAGTCTTAAATCTACCTTTCCTTAAGCTGCAGGAACCCTGTTTGAATCATGTAAATGCTAGAAATCGTTACAGTGTTTATTTCAGCAAGAGTTTTCCAGACTTAAAATGCTATTATTCACCATTAATACTCATTGTTATACATATTTCTATGCCAGCTTAAGTGACAGTTATAGAAACAAATGTCAATGTTGTATTGACAAATTAGGCCAACTTTAGGCTAAATTATGTCATGCTGCAGATTTCGCTAATATGCTGCTGCCAATAGTCTATTCAGGTCTAATAGCTTAATGGTGTAGCCTCATATTGATCCAGCAAGCCAAGCAGATAGCGTAGCCTGTGGGAGTTTTTATATTTATTACACAGATTAAGGAATTAAATTGCTGCAGTCCGGCCTTTAAAGCCTACGGGCTACTGTTCTAAACTAGGCTATAGCTCTTATCAAAGCCATTTTGTATTTGCTGCTACTTTTTCTGCGGGCAAAAAGACTTACAGCATGTCAGTTCATCTGATGATGGACTATTTTAGCTCCATTAATACTCTAAGCCCAGACAGTTTTATCCCAGCCTGAGAGTGACTAATACAGAAAGTAGATGTGTGTGAGTGTGTGTGTTTGTGTGTGTGTGTGTTGGTGAATGCATCATGTACGTGTGTATATATTTGTTTTGATATTGCAGACTGTATTAGTTGTGAGCTGCTCATCACATCAGAGTCCTGAGGGCATAAACATGACCCAGACTCTATGACTAGACTGCCAGGGTCAGCAGACCGGCGTTGACCTCAGCTGCCTCACATCTCATTCTCATATCATTCATCTATTCTGATGTCTTTTGATAAAAAAAAAAAAAGATGTTTCCCCCAGAATTATGCACGCCACTGCACTATCACACCGAACAGACTGAAATGTTGTTATGGAAACCTCAGACTTCTGTCAAACACTAGTAGATCTTACATTTGGCGCAGCCTGTCAGGCACCGCTGGTCTTATACCAAGCTGCTTATGACTGAAAGGTTAGAGTTTGCTCGGTATCTGTATGTGTGTAGAGGCATGCACATTTTTGGGGTTTTCCTTGGTATTCAATTGAAATACCTTAAAATATTTGATATTTCCCCCTTTCACAAACTTCAACTCACACATTTAGATATACATATAAATGATTTGATTGAAAGTTTTTCGACTTGCGTAACCATGACTCTGACTTGACTTTGACCTTTTTCTGGTATAAAGTTATTATTATTCATTTATTTTTGCAGTTTTGTGAAAAACTGAAATCACTTGTTTAAATAATTCTTATAGGTTCAATTGAGCCCCATCAGTTAGCACTTTCTTCAAAGCAGGGATCTGCATGCATTGGTTCATTAGTGAGTAACAATTAATGGAGTATGCAGGGCTCAGGGGAGCTATAGTACAACCCAGCGTATGGAATATTCAGTGTGCGTTTGCTTTATTCAGGTATTTGGCACTTCCCCATAGCATCTTCAATCTTCAGCAAACACAAAGACTGTCTGATAATTCAGTGTTCTCATGCATGCTTTCTTCTTATAATCATAATGAGGTACTGTCTAAATACTATAAAAGATTATAAGGAAAGTATCACTATTCATACTGCAAAATTCATTTTGTTCTCATTGCCCATTTCTTATAGTGAGGTATCCTTCTACCTCAAATTCTCTTAATTACAACACGTTTGCGTTAACACAGCAATTTTATAAATTACAAAGGTGATTATCCTCTAAAGAGTGCTTTGCTTTCAATTTACGTTATACAGTAGTATATACATTGCATGCTAATTTGTGAAATTTAAAAGACTTATTAACTTCATTGGAGTTTTGTTGCAGAGGATGACTGTGCTTAAGCTTTATGCTGTTTATGCTTGGCTTTATATTTGTCATTCTGTGTATTCATTCAACACTTCTCTCTGGAAGTTATCAACTGAGAAACGAGGATGAAAATGAGCATATGTTGGACTTGACCTTGATTTAGAATAGAGGTCTAAAAGGAGCATGTGTTTGACTTGACCTTGAATGAAGCCTGGCCAGAGCAGCAATGTAGGTCGAGCATATGTCTACTTGGAGGAAGAAATGGCACTCCCAAGTTTTGTGGCAGTGAACTGTAATTTAGCCCCCCAACATTGTAATACTTGTACTAAATTGACTGTCGTGGTGAAGATTTATTACAATGCTAAAAAGTCTCAGCATCACACACAGCGTGTTGATAAGGCTTGTAATACCATATATCTGTTTCTGTTTGCCTGTCAGACCCGGGCTGGACCAGTATCAACCGAGGAGTCCTGATCTGTGATGAATGCTGTTCAGTCCACCGCAGCTTAGGCCGCCATATCTCCATAGTCAAGCACCTGAGGCACAGCGGATGGCCTCCCGCATTACTGCAGGTAAGGCTGAGAAATGAAGAGATGAAGTTAAAGCAAATGAGGTACCTGAGGCTCAGAATACTACCACAGAAGATGAGGACCGGTACATAAATCTGACTCAGCACTGAGGATGCAAATCCATTTACAGTGGTTTTCCATCTTTGTTTATTTTTATTTTTTTAAAGTTTGTGTTTTTACTATTTATTTTAAAATATATGCATGTTCAACCATTTGCACATTTTTTTTAGCTTTCTAGCCTTAAAGTATTAGATTTAAAACACTGCAATATGATATTGCTTTTGAGCTTTAACATGACTTTATTGATCAGAAAATATTTTTGTAATTTTCTTCCATGGTGGTTAACTGCTGAACCATCACTGAGTCACTGCTGTGTGTGTTCCTGTGTGTGTGTTTTAGATGGTTCAGACCTTGGCCAGTAACGGGGCCAACTCCATATGGGAACACAGTCTCCTGGACCCTGCTCAGGTACAGAGCGGTCGTAGGAAACCCAACCCCCAGGACAAAGTCCAGTAAGTATACTCCCTACAGGCACAAAATACACAGAACAAAACTATCACACATCTCCCACCAGATCACCTTTGTCGGGGGAAATTATTGTCCCTGCAGCACAGGAATGCTATATAACCTTTTTTGGATGTCATTTGGTGTTTGCAGTAGTGGTGAGCAGTAGTACCCAGTTGTTCCTTAATGTCCTCCAAACAGTTGTCTTATAGTCATGGATTACCTTCCTAATGAATACTGCTCTGTTCTCACAGGTTTATTATCAACCTAAACACAGGATATAGTTCTTTTGTGGTGAAATGTGGCTGTGGAGGTGTCGTGAGATCAGGAATTGGACCTGCAGGAAATCTTGTGTTCATTTCACTTAATTTGTCATTTCATAAATGTGTAGAAGCACATTGTGGACAGTCTCTTTTAAAATGTACTGCTCTGTGTATTGTGTTAATGTCTTTGTATAACAAGCAGGGAACCATTAGTAACCCATCAGTTCTGGCTCATTCAAATAAGATGGGAAGGAACCCTGCTCAGGCAACGCTGAGAAACAGCAGTGCTGTGAGGCGTGTAGTTCTTAGCTTAAGACTTTCTATTGATAAGAGAGTGAGATTCTCAACTAACACAAAGAATCAAAAGGAGAAGGAGAAAAGTGACATCAATGCATGAAAGACTTTTTTTCGTTCAAAATGCAAATCAGCTGTTTGCAAAAGAAAAGTGGCATAACAGAATAACTTGTAACTTAAAATTGGACTAGATCTGGACTGTAGTTTAAATATGATTGTTTTTCCTTACAGTTTAACATGCTTTTTCTGATTTTGAATTTTGTGGGGCGGTGGCAATCTCTGAATCCACTGACTATCCATCTGACGATGACTTAGCTTTGGCAGGCAATGGCCAGTTTTTCAGGAGTTTTGGTGTTGTCAGCGGACTTCTGGACCAAGACTTCCTCTTCAATGTGCAGCTCATTTCAGCTAATTTCTATTAACACATAACTGTAGAGGGCTCGACATCATCACATTAATATCATGATATGAGACATATCTTAGATTTTAGATATAGTAATATCATAAATGTTGTCTCATCCTGGTTTTAAAGCCTACATTTCAGTAAAGTGGTGTAATTTCCCGAACTAACCAAGCTGTTCTAGCTGTTGTATTATTATTCTTCACCCACTTAGTCATTCTTACACATTATTGAAGATTATTATCAAAAATGTTATTGTGTTATGTTTTGTGACCGCACCAATAGTCAACCCTACAGTATTGTTGTGATATCGATATCAAGATATTTGGTCAAAAATAGCCCTTTATCTGCATATGAATGCAGATTTAAAATTGTTTGTAATAAAAAAGATTATATAAAGCTAAATTATTATCAAACGATAGCCAATAGGTTTGGAGATTGCAGTTAGGCCAAGTAAGTTCCACCTCTTTTGCTCTCCACATAGACTGTTTACCAGCTGCTCAAATGTGATTGGTCAAAACTACTGGGACTACAAACAGACTACAAATGGAAATGCCTTTGATCCTAAAATCTTGTCCTGTTGCCTAAATTCTACATAAATATGCAGACATCTGTTTATAGATACAAGAGCCGTAGCTCGTAGTGTCCGATTCAAGTGCAGAGTGTGGACTGGTAGCTGGAGAGGTGCCTGTTCACATCCTGGGCACAGAGGTACCCTTGAACAAGGCACCAAACTCCTTACTGCTCGGACCGCCTGACTATGCGGCAGCCCCATAATTTCGACATCTCTCCACAACAATTAAAGCATGTCTTTATGCCTTGTTTGTGCATGTGCGTGTATTTGAGGTCTACTGAGTGTGTGTTTGTGTTTACTGAAGAAAATAACAATGGAACAAAAAAATAATAATTTCCCCCTCCTCATCTTCTGTCTTTTGCTCCTGTGCAGTCCCACTAAGTCAGAGTTCATCAGAGCCAAATACCAGATGCTGGCCTTTGTGCACAAGCTGCCCTGCCGCGATGATGATGGCGTCACTACCAAGGACCTCAGTAAGGTGAGGGCTCAGTCTTTCACAGCAGAGGGGATGAGAATGTCAGCGTAATTAGCCTACGCAGACATTGCCATACTGCTGAACTGCATGTGTAAGCACAAAGGATTTCATTTATAGATGTCAGTGGGAGACCTGACATATAAAAACATGTGCATGAATACACTCCCACAAACACAGACTGATAAAAATCCCTGGCAAGAAGCGATCTGAATGACACAGCAGGATATAATAATGATCTCCTACGCTGCAGAGCTCCACTGGGTTAATAGGGGATTCTGCCTGTTTCTGTCTCTTCGTGATGTCTAATCTTTACTTTTCTCTCTCTCCCTCCTCTCTACCTCTCCTCTTTGTTTCTTCATTAGCAACTTCACTCTAGTGTGCGGACGGGGAGTTTAGAGACATGTCTTCGGCTCCTGTCCCTCGGCGCTCAGGCCAACTTCTTCCACCCGGTCAGGAAAAATCTAGTCGCTGACTCACTCCATCTCGCAATTAGCCCTGCTGTTCAGTCACTCTCTTTATGCCAAGCCTCTTGTTCTGACTCTATTTGTGTGTTAAACTCCAGGAGAAAGGCACTACCCCGCTCCATGTGGCAGCCAAGGCAGGTCAGATCCTGCAGGCTGAGCTGCTGGTGGTGTACGGTGCAGACCCCGGAGCACCTGACATCAATGGACGCACACCTATGGACTACGCAAGGTACAAAACAGTGGAATCATAATTCTGTAACAACACAGTTTGCATTTAAATCAAATCTTAAATGAAAATGGTGAGGGAGGAAAAGCAAAATGGTTTAAAAAATATAAAAAGAAGGGAGATTAATTTGTGTTGTGTGTCTGTGTTCCAGGCAAGCGGGTCATATAGAGCTAGCAGAGCGCCTGGTAGAGTGTCAGTACGAATTGACGGACAGACTAGCCTTCTACCTTTGTGGACGGCGCCCAGGTAACCCACTGCATCAGTTTGTGTGTACCACACATGCCCTTAAGCATAGAAGGGGTCGACCGCTATTGGTTTTTCAGGGCCGATACCGTTACCGATTGTTAGTAGTTGAGTCCGATAATCAATATTTAGAACCGATATGCACTTACAAAAAAAAAAAAATCTTTCCATCAATACTTAGAATTTGGAATATAACAAACTTTAACACAATACTTTGTTTAAATGCCATTAGCAAATGTTTAATCAAAACTGAAACGTTTAACATCATACACAGCAAGTTCCCGGCAACTTTTTTTATAAAGTTCAGTGAAAATGTAAGTAAATAATGAATAAATAAAAAAAGCTCCCTGAGGTTTTACAAGGTAAAAATGCCAAATATTGGCTCCAGTAATCGGCCAGGCCGATAATCTGTCGACCCCTAAAGCATAGTGTACCTCTGTGACATATGTTGTAGCTTTGATCCAGTTATCTCCTCTCCTCTCCTCTCCTCTCCTCTCCTCTCCTCTCCTCTCCTCTCCTCTACCTCTACCTCTCCTCAGATCACAAGAATGGCCATTATATCATTCCTCAAATGGCAGACAGGTATGGATCATGACATTATTGTTTTGTATTAAAATGGCTATACTTGCTTTGCATTTGCATGCATGGTGTGGTTTGGTTGCATGAAGTATCTTTGATAGTATACTTAAACTTTGCCTTACTTCTACAACTGCTTCTTTTCACTATGTCTCGCTGGCTTGGATTAATTGACACTGATGCAGTTTAGTGTTCCCACCAGAGGGTGGCACCATAGTATATATAACCCCACCCAAAAAAGGAGGCAGCTAAAGGGGGTCTTTCACATCTCAATGAGAGCTGGCTGTTTATTGTAAATGACAATCTAAGGACTAATGATTACAGGTGCCTGCAGTGGTTAAGATACTTGAGTTGTGCTTGGTTTAATAATCCTGAACTGCAGGTTTGATTTGAGATGTGCAAAAGTGCACCGTCAGGTTATGATAAATCAAGCTCGGTAGTACTTGGCTCAGCTTCTTTCAAATATTTGATGGGTGCTGGGTTTTCTCAGCTGAGCTGAGTCAGAGTAGTAGCTTAAAACGGCACTCCCGCATATACATGTGAGGCAGCTAAACCAAGTGCACCTCAAAATCTTGTAACTTAAGTGAGTCTTACTTTTGAGCTGCAATCTAACTCCACTTGCATCTGTTCTGTTCTGGTGAATGGTTCCTCTTGATAATAACAATTAAAGCTGTTTTGATGTGGCTTCTCTACTCCTCTTTCTGTCTGTGTCTTCCTTTTTCTCACTCGTCTTCTGTTCTCTCCATTTCGCTGCGCTTGGTGGAGTCAGAGCTCGTCCTAAGTGCCCGACACAGAGGTATCTTTACTTTCTTTGTTCCTTTTCTTCCAGAATCTCTTCCTTAATGTCAGCCCCTTCTGTCTGCTGCCCCATATTTTGTATATGTCCTTGTTGTGTACTACAATAAGCCTGTCTCTTCTTCAGCAGTTTCACTGTGGGAAGATTGTTAGGCCTTAATTGGTTGTCACAAGAAAATGGAGCAGTACCACTAGTTCTGAGGAAAAGAAATCTAGATGACTAGAAGCTGTTAGGAAATAGAGTGCCAATGGGCTTCTTGTTGTGAGTAAGGTGTTCCTCTGCTCAGGTGAACCACACTAGTGATATCCATACATTCACTTTGTACCAGAGCATATATCCTCAGTGAACATCTCTGACCCCCAGAAGAGTTTTTCCTGAAGTCATTTAGGTGAAATTTCAGATAATGCAGGGAAACACTGGACATGTAGATCTTTTATATATGAGTTATAAAATTTCATTACAGTCTAACACAATTGAGTTTAAGTCTACAGCAACATATAGTAGTTAAAAGTTAAACTTTGAATGGCATAAATATGTACTAATGTTTTACAACCTTTAGCTATATATCTGTAGTTTAAAAAAATCACAGTTGCACCCTGTCCCTGTGACTGTACCGATGACTGTATATAAAGGTGGATGATGCATCTGCACTTCCTCCCACTGTACTAAAATGAAGCCAAAATATCCTGGATACAGCCACTGCCATCTTGCGCCGGTGACATCATTTGGAGCCAGAGTCTGCAATAGAGGTCTCTGTGGTGTCGAGTTTCCACCCAAACACCTGTCCAACTAATCGTAAGCAGGGCCATCAATTGAGAGCACTCAATTGGAACACACAGCTGTCAATCATGACCATAATCCCCCTTTTTTTATAGCGTCAAATAACTGATTATAACCAAACTTAAGTGGAAAAATCAACACTTGAACATATATCAATGTGAAAAAAACTACCTGACAGAAACCATCTTTGCGAATAATTTATTTGAGGTGTAGTTTGAGTTTTTAGTTTGGCCCATGTCCCATGGGGGGGATCAAGATGTATTGGCTTCACTTTTCAGGTGCTCTCATGTTGTCCAACTTTATTTGAACCTTTTACCACCTTAATCTTCATCAGTTTTCTTGTGCTGCATTTAGATGCCTATCACAAGCATTTAAACCTCTGAAACCTGAGAAAACTCCTTTGATTTCTTTCAAAACAGAGGAAAACATAATGAGCAACCTGGCAAGAAATATCCAGCAAACTGCAAAAACAAAAGACAAGCAATAAATGGTGATATGGAAATAATAAAAACGAGAGAAAAATGTCCAGACAACTAAATTTACAATTCTTTTCATTATGTAGTAAAAATTAGGTTACAGAAAGAAAATACAAAATATGAAGAAAGAAAATATTATATTTTTCAGTTTTCCAGTAATTTTCTTCTAGGTCTTAGTAACTTCTTGCTCATTTTTGGGACATTTCGTATGAAGTTGCTGGCCACCATCAGATGTTTTTTAAAGAAACCAAGCTAATTGGCCTGAGTTTCAAAGGGTTAAATTCTTTGGACGGTACAGAGAGTTGCTTTCCAGTTTACTTGGCTCCATGTGGCCGTCACCATTACATCAAGCCACACCTGTGGCATCCCCACCATAAATGCCCTCTGTCTCCCTGTCCCTACCCCTCTTTAGCCAAATCCCCTTCCCACCTCCTCACCTCTTGCTCCTCTCTCCATATCCACGTCTTTTCCTCCGTCTGACTCTGTTTCTTTATTCCACTGTATCTTTGTGGCGCCTGTCTGACTGTTGTCCTCTGTGTTTTTCAGTCTGGACCTCTCAGAATTGGCCAAGGCTGCCAAGAAGAAGCTCCAAGCGGTGAGTCGAGTTGAATTGGGAAATTTAAATCATGGCTTATTTTACATTCACATTACAGTTCTACAAACAGTGGTATTAAAGTGGTAGTTTGTAGACAATAGATTGAGCCAGTTTTCATGTCCTTGAAAGTAGTGTAAAAAGATAAGTGCTTAGTGGAAAAAAAGGGTGAAAAAGTTGGTTGGTGAAGCAACCAGATTTTCTTTTCTTTGCCAAAATAATGTTTGTCCTCTCCAGGGCCATCTGTTCAGCCCCACAGAATGATACAAATCCAAAAACTTCAGAGCTGATGGTCAGCTATCAACATTTGAAGGACTTAAGTCACAAACCGTGAAACAGAAGTTTTAGGAAAAATGCAATGGTTGACTGAAAATGAGACAGCATGCCAAGTAAAATCTTAAAATTTGAAGCCCAGATGAATGTCTTGTCATCTGATCTCCCTCTTTCATTTTGCACACTGTACACCTGTTAACATATCTTGGGTCAATTTGTTTGTTTTTGCACCAGCTCAACAATCGGCTGTTTGAGGAACTAGCGATGGACGTCTATGATGAGGTAGATCGCAGAGAAAACGATGCAGGTGAGCCTCATTCTTCTTTTGAGCCTTCTTCTTTTGTCTTCTATGAGGTAGACATATCAGTCTTGTGCTTTGATTTTTTCCTTATATGGAAACTAGATGTTGAAAGAAATAAAAAAACACCCACCACAAGACATCACCGACGTAAACTTTGAGAAGAAAAGGAGAGAAAATTCACAGAGAAAATAGGTGTTGAGAGAACAGAGAGTGAATTTGAAGGACAGAGTGAGGAGAAAAGGAAAATGACTGTTGAAGAGGAAGGCCAAAATGAGTGAGTGAGTACGGGAGGAGGAGAGACGGAGTGAGGAAGTGCCTCAGAAATTCTTGAGCCTCTCTCCTCCTCCTCGGCTTTCTCGCTTCGTCTCCTTCTCTTTTTTTCCATTTCTTTTCTCCCTTTCCTTCAGTAGCAGTAGCAGTCAATTGTGTTTTCTGACAGAAGCACCGCAGGTAAGTGGCAAGGATACAAAGACGCACGCACACACACACAAACACACGTGCACACACACACACACACACACACACACATAAATGCTCACACTCAGCCACACACAAGGGGAGGGCTCAAAGCCAAATGGTGGATTATAGGGGCTGAATTTCAGTTTTAGGATCTACTGTGTGGTTTTTACTGTGCTTTGTTTACGTCTCTATGCATGTGTGGGTGGATGATCTGCGTGTTTGGCAGCGCATGTTCTTGTGTCCATATTAAACACACATACACACACAGACTTTTTTGCTGTATGTTTGTGTCTCCAGTGTGGCTTACAACCCAGAACCACAGCACTCTGGTAACAGAACGCAGCGCGGTGCCCTTCCTACCAGTCAACCCTGAATACTCTGCCACACGCAACCAGGTAATCAGTCACTCTTATACATGCCTACAGTGCAGCTAGCATGCATGTACTGATAAACGTTTTTTTGGCTAAAACAAATAAATACAAAATGAAATTGAAGCTACCTCTAGATGACTGCGAAACTAAGAAATAGAAGAAACTAAGGGGAAAGAACTCGCAAGCAAAAAGGAAATAGAGCATAGTGATATCTCCAGTTAGACAGTGTATGTGTTTTGGGGAAAAGCCGAGAATAAGTGTGAAATTGACAAGGGATGTTCTTCAGCTGTGAAAGAGGACAAAGATGTAATCCATCTGTGCCCCCTCCCTCCACTGTCTGTGTGAGAAAGAGAAATCCCATATGTCCTCTCACATAGTTTCTCCTCATCTGTGTGGCTCATTAGTGTAAACATTGACTTTTGACACAGACATACACAGAAAAAACCCTCATCGCCACGTTTGCTCTGCCCTGATTGGACAATTCACTGCGGTCACTTACTGCTGCCTGTTTATGGTGGGAAGTTGAAGAAAAACACACACATTCAGAGTTGAACTTTTTACCTTCTTTTGTCTTCCAAAATGTTGTGTTATGAATGGCTTTGTGTAATGGTACTCATTTAGCACTTCACTGGAAAGTGACCTTTTTAGTTTATTCTGTGGATACCAACATACTAGTGTAATTGCACGGGTTATGTTTCTTTCACCATGTTTGTGTATGTGTGAGCACACTTATGTGTATTTGTGTGTGTGTGTGTGTGTGCTGCGAGTGTTAAGTATGACTGGGTTTTTCCACAGCACATGGTCGTTGACCACAGTCGTCACACAGACTGTGAACCACTGACTGGGCTGGATTGTATCTGTATTCCACACAACTGATGATGAAACAACTTTAAGAACATTTGAGACATTTTCAGGCAGTCATGCCAGTGTGTGCACATGAATATAAATATATAAAACCCCCAGTCTTCATTTCTAACTCGTTCTTTTCTCAGGGCCGTCAAAAGCTGGCCCGTTTCAACGCGCGGGAGTTTGCCACACTCATCATTGATATCCTGAGTGATGCCAAAAGGAGACAGCAAGGGAAAGGTCTCAGCAGTCCTACTGGTGAGACACTGGGAGATGTGAAAGACATTAGAGAGGAGGGCTGTAGGCAAGAATAGCAAAAAGAAAACCAAGCAGGGTTCTCACGTCATTGAAATTAGTGAATTTTTGGAAAAGAAAATCAACTCCATGAAAGTTTTTCAAAGGGGCATAGGCATGGGTCAGTTAAAGTGTTGTGCAAGACTAGAATTTGAACTTCTTTTGATACTGCCTGCCATTCATAATTAAAACAGTAATACAGAGAAGCTTGCAGACTTTCAAGCCCCTCTCTCTTTTTTATTGTTCTCTGTGAGCTTCTGTAAAGGCTGCTAGAAATTATCAATGTTATAACAGTAATAGACCTTGATCCATGTCTCAAAGTATGCCCATTGCGTCCTTGAATTTGAGAGAATTTGGCCCTGAAAGTCTTTGCAAAGTCTTTGAATTTGATGTTTAAGAAGGCGTGTGAACCCTGAAAAGGTTATCTAACTGAACCTAGTCACAAATATGTATGTACAGGTTTCCCAATACCTCTCTAAACAAATATGTGGAGCTTTGGCACATTTGATCAAATATTTTAGATTGAAAATATTGTTTTTGCAAACCAGAACATAGTGAAAAGGCTCTAGGCTTGCAAATTATTAATGAAGGGAAGAATGATGATGTGTTAAGGATTTGTTGGGAAAAGGTTACATTTCTGCCAGACCAGGCAGTATGTTTTTATCTGTAAATACTTCCTCTGCATCTGACAAATGGTTCTTATTTGAAACTAACATGCAGCTCCACACTGGAATACTTTGGAAAGTTGTCCAAAATCAGTGTCCAGTCTAATCAGTCTGAGCATTCCCAAGGAAAGAAATGAAAAGGTTGGTACGCTTTATAAATGACAAGTGTAATAACTATGCATATTTGTCCTTTGTCAGACACATTGGATCTGGGCATAGATGATGACCAGCATGACTACGACAGTGTAGCCTCCGATGAAGACACAGACAGCGAGCTGACCACCCAGAACAACAACAACACACAACGCAGCAACCGTGCAAAGGTAGAGTACCACTTCTTTTGGAAACCAATGTGCATCATGCCACATGCACACTCATCACCTAACACACAGCACAGGCTGACACACAGATAGTTTTTAAATATTACTTAACAGTGTTTCTCTCACATAACCTTTAGAAAAGTAGTTGCATTAGCAACAAATCTTTCAATGGTTTTCTCTTTATGACTGCTTGTCCCAGCATGCTTTGCGGGGAGTGGCCAGAGTGAGAGCTGCCACATAGCTCCTGAGTGACATCATCAGCTATTCTGGGTCCTTCTCAGAGAGGCATTGTTCATACACTGAGAGGGAGAGTGTGTAGTAAGAGGGAAGAGAAGAGGGGATTGAGTGAGAGAGAAAGAGAGGAAAATGGTGCAGAGTGGGAGTGGTGCAAATGACAAAGTAAACAACAGTTAAGCTAGTAACTATCTCCTTTTTCCTCTGGACTTGTTAAGCTCATTGGGCAGATCTCAACAAACCACAAGTCATAGGTTCCACTCCCATCTCCGCTCTAGAAATATGTGTTTTCATTATTGTTGTGCTCGTTTCAAGTTGCATTGTGTGGCGTTATCTAAAGTACTCCGCTGATTGGGCAGGAGGTGGATGATGTATAAACAAAGAGCTTTGAAGAATAGTCAATGAAAGATATTTGACATAGTTTGCTTTTAGGGAGTGGTATAGAAATGTGTTTGAGCATGCTCCAGGGTCACAGGAAGAGGGGGCAGATGGTGCATTGAGAACAAGAACTGAGGCTCTACTGTCTGTGTGTGTGTGTGTGTGTGTGTGTGTGTGTGTGTGTGTGTGTGTGTGTGTGTGTGTGTGTGTGTGTGTGTGTGTGTGTGTGTGTGTGTGATGATCAGCTGTAGAACTGGCCTTCAGACCGGCCCTCTTCCTCTCACACAGTTGTAAGCTCTGTTTTATCCAACCCAAAAGGCACCGATTTATACATCCCCATATTACCTCTGCATAAAAACGGCATACATCACATACTTCAGTGATATAACTTGCAGCCTGTGGGTCAAATCTGGTCCCCTATAGGGTGCCAGGTGGCCCCCCAACCATTTTCTAATTCAGAATAAAAGTGAAGTGATTCACATTGGGAATTGTTTATCATGTTTGTTTGCATAAAGGTGCATAAAACAGCATCTAAGTAGAGCTTGTTTAGAAAAAACAGGGCAGTTGAGGATTTTAAGTCTATAACCTGGAACAGGTTCACAGTGCTCATGATGGCAGTTGACTCATTTTGTCTGTGCCTTTCTGTCCACCTGTCTGTGTTTCTGTCTGTCTTTCTACCCATCTCAACGCCTCTCTATAATGCCCTATCAATCCAGAGTATGGACTCCTCAGACTTGTCAGATGGCCCCATCACCCTGCAGGAGTACCTGGAGGTGAAGAAGGCTCTGGCCTCCTCAGAAGCCAAGGTGCAGCAGCTGATGAAGGTCAACAACAACCTGAGCGAGGAGCTCCGGCGGCTCCAGAAGGAGGTAAGGGAGTTTGGAGAGGGGATGAAAGAATGAGCAACTCAGACTCATAAGATCAGAAATCCAGCATATGCAGAACCTCAGTTGAGACACACAGAGCAGCAGAGGAAGCAGAAAGTTTGAGGCTAGCTTATATGTTATTTAATGATAGAGAGCAACACGGGTACAAGAAAGTGAGATAGAAAAAAACAAGAAAGCAGCAGCATGAATAGTGTCTTCGAAGGGTGAATATATATAAAGCTGGTGGAGAAGTTTGATGATAAAATCTGAAGCTCAGATGAAGGGTGGGTGTTGAAGAACACACAGACAGAAGGACAAAGACAGGTTGACAAAATGAGAAGCAACAACTGATTCAGACAGAAGGAGGGCAGGATGATGGAGAGACAAGTGAATATTTTAATATCTTTGCAAGCTGATGTATTTTTCCTGACAGGGTGTCATTTTGCCTACACTGTTATCTCTGGAAGATTTATTTGGTTACAGTTTTTCAGTGTTATTAAGCAGCAAAAGCAGACGTAATTCGAGAGTGCTACAAACACTGATGACATTTTTAGTTTCAACAGGTCTCACGTAATAACATTCATTTGTGGTCCATTGTCGCTTCATTTTGTTTCCTGTGAGTCATCATCATTAGCTCATTGTATTCATTAGTGGCTGCCAGTGTCAGATTATGTGACCCATGATTCATTGGTGTGTTTATTTTTGTCACTTGATTGAAAATTCAGTGAAGCGTTGAGGCAAACATGCACTTGTACAAACATTTATGTGCACACACCCCAGATAACAAATACTGCGGTCAGTTTAGATGGTAGTCACCAGTCCCCCAATGCAGGTGTGCCCTCATTTCCCCTCATTGACCCCTGAAAATAGTTTGTGCATATACACAGGAATGTTTCTTTCCACCCCATTCCCAAGACCTAATCCCTGGCTCGACATGTAACCGATTGAAGCGTCCTCCCTCTCTCCCCAGTACTGATATGAGTTAATATGTATGAGTTTGTGTGATCCTTTTACTGTACCTGTGATTGTGGATGTTTGTCTTTGACCATTCAGTTGACACCCCCTCCTTCCCTTCAACCTCCCAATGTCCCTCCCTCCATCCCTCCCTCCATCCTCTCATCCCTCCTTGCTCCCTTCCTCCTCTCCTGTAGATCACGCGGGTGCAGACAGAGAACAGTGCGCTGCGGGGGGGCCAGCAGGCTGGGGGGGCAGCTGGCCAGGGGGTAGGGGGACCTGGGGGAGGAGGGGGGGGAGGAGGCCACTGGCAAGGGGGTGGGATGAGGGGAGGAATAAGCGGGGGGAGTCTGGGTGGGTTTGGGCCTGGAGCGGACAACCCAGGGCTTTCGGTGCCCTCCTCGGTCACCCCCCACTCCCATCCCCATCGAAGGGACCGCCAGGCCTTCTCAATGTACGAGCCAGGGGCGGCCCCCGGCCCCACAGCCCACGGTCCCCCAGCCCTGGACTCCCTGGCAGCCCGCCTGCAGCCCCTCAACACACCCAGCGTAAGTTAGAACTCCCCCGGCCCTCTCTACTTCCTGCCTCCCCTTTGGTGGCCCTGATTGGCTCTCTTTGGCCTTATTGATGGGCGATAGTCCAATCCTGATCTCTCCGTTTCCCTTCAACTGAATCTCTCCCTGCATCATAGTTCCCGATCCTTCTCTTTCAAAGGTCCAGTTGTGCATGACCCCCTTTTAAATGTGAAACTGAATCTTTTATTTGTCAAACAACAGTAAGACCTTAACCTTTGCTTTTAGCACCTTAAAGGGGATGTGCATAAGTGTGACATTAAGGAGAAAGATGGAAAATAGGAATTGTGTTGTCTGTTTGCTTGGAGGCGTATCTGATTTTTCTGCTCTCTAGCCTGTTGTTGTGCACCCTTTAACCTTCACATTTTCCACCCTTTTTGACTTCCCAGTTAGCTCTCCTTCTTCTGGACAGCTATTTAATACAGAAGTTTGATCTTATACATATGCAAGTGCACACACGCACACACATACAAAAGGAAGGAATAGCCCTTACATGTGTCCATACACATGTGCTGTCCTGGTTTGACTCGGTATAACTCAGTGTGTAAGCCCAGAGTGGCAGAGATTTGCATCTCTGTACAACAAGGCTAACTGATGATGCTCTTGTCTTGGGTCCATAATTTAAAAGCAGCATCTTTTTAGCACTAGACTATAGCACTGTGTAACAATTGTTGGTAGCCAGCTTCATATCATCACAGATGATCTACTGCATATTGCTTAAAAAACAGAGTGTTGTTGGATGTTGGAAATAGCAGCAGAGATTATTTGAACATGTGGCTGAATCGTCCCTGAATGATAATGACGCCTGTCTGACATCACCACAACCTGCCTGGAGGCGATCAGTCAAGCTTTGACGCAACTTAGGAGCTGGTCCATCTCTAGCACGCCTTGTCATCGTCAGCTCTCACTGTGTTTAAACTTGTAATGGAAATGCAAACCAATGCAGCATGGTTTTATAGAGATGCCCTGATGATTTCCGAACAATGTTTTTGTTTGTGGTAAAGAGGCTAATCTGGCAGACACCAATCAGGGCTTTTCCATTTGCACTTCTGGCCTGCGGAGTCGAACCATGCTGTGTTCATTTGCATTTTCATTAACATTTTAAATGCACTGAGTTTTGAGCATTTTGTCGCACTTGAGATGAATCATCTCTGGAGTTGGACCAGAGTGCACCCATCCGCCTCCAGTGGTTTGCAATGATGTTGGGCTTCACCAGGGGCGATTCAGCAAAAACATTCAGTGCCAATTCAGTGTCACACAGCCTTTTCTAGCAATAAGTGGTAGATGCAAATCAGTGATAGCCTGAAAATCCAAGATGATAAAACAGCCTGAAAATCCAAGATGATAAGAAGCTGGCCAACAGCAATTTTTACACAACTCAGCATCACAGAGCGTTTTCTAGCATTAAGCGATAGATGCGAATCAGTGACAGACTGAAAATCCAAGATGATTAGTAGCTGGCCAGCAGCAACTTTTGCACAGTACAATAGTAAATGACACTAAAGAAGGAGCCGCTTTAAAACATCATCAAGTCAAGACGAGCGCATCATCAGTTTAAGAAACACCTTCAAGCGCATGTGTATGGAAAGGGGCTAAAGGTGAAAAAAAAGTTATAGCCTTCAGTAACATTTAGGTGACAGCTACATCTATGAAGCTAAATTCTCCAGACACACAACAAAAAACTCGCCACTTCTGTCCAGTTTTCTATGGAAGGACCTCCACCAAGTCGTGTCCAATTCACCATCTCCGTACACAAAGATTTACCTGTTTGTATGTTTTCTTTCTGTCTGTCTGTCTCTTCACCTGTCTGTCCCTCGCTCACTGCAGTGCAGCCGTGCATCCTCTGGATGTAAGCATTCTGTCTGTCATTGCATTGTTTGTCATTTCATCAAATGTAGGATTCTCTCACATGCAACTTTGCACCACTTCTGCTTATTATACATTCTAATAATGGAGATCAACATTAGTGTAAATATGTGTGTAGTGTGTGATGTGTAGCTGTTCATCACCAGTTAGTTTAGTCAACCCTGTTCTTTGCGCTCCAGTGTTAGGTAACTATAGAGGCATGTCGTCTTGATGGGGTGATGAGTGAGCTGCCGAGTTGATCTGCCGCTGCTCTCACTGGCTCATTCATCTTGTTTTTCTGCTGTTTATAAAAACATCTCTTCTCCCTGTCCCTACACTTTTTTTCCTATTCCTTCATCCATCTGTCTGCTTATCTTTCATCCCCTTCTCCATCTTTGTCCACACATCTCTGTTTCTCCTCTTGTCTTTATCCCTCCATATCTCTCCTTTTCCCCATCTTTGTTTCCCCCGCTTTGCACAGGTACGAAAGGGTGGTACAGGGGGTCCAGCGCCGTATGGAGGCCTGCATCTGTCTGGATCTACGGAGATGGGCAGATACATGGTTAGTTTTTGATTTTCTGCAGATTTACCTTCAATTGCTGTCTTCCATTTTCAGTATTTACATTGTTTTGTCCAAACCTGTCTCGTACAAATACTGCAAAGGCTTGGAATATCGACCAAAAACATGCATTTTTATTGCGGAAAATATATCCTCATCTAAATATGGCTTCAAATTTAATACATCCCCAAATTATGAGCAGTTTCAGAGAAGTAACTGCCATTAATCTTCATTCAAAAGATTCAAACTGATGACTTTAAACAGCTAAAATCTTCCCAATTTAGGAGACTTCTATTTGAAATCATGACATTCACTGAGAAAAACTTGCTTAAACTTTGTTGAAGGAGGTAACTGTTAGGCTTGGGAGTTTGGCGAGGTGTATGATTATTGCACTGATGGAGTGTATTGTGCTCTGTTTCTCTCCTCAGGTTCCCAAAGCAGAGAAGCATGGCAGTGGCACTGACAGCGACTATGACAACACACAAACATACGACCTCTCGCTAAGGTCAGCCCCACTGCAAGTCACTGAACACACAAGGATGAGCATGTTTTTAACCTGTAGTATTTTAGGAAATAGTACTACTAATCAGTGGTAAACAAAAGTATTTCCTGTTATTTTTCACTTTTAAGAATTTTATTCTGAAGTCAGATTTGTACCTACAAGATGACATAAAAAAATAAAATTGTCATGGGATATAAATGAGATCGTTTGTCATCTAAAGCCCTAAAACCATTTTCTAATGTGATTTTCTGTTTTATATTGATGTCATAATTTAATTTGACAAATTATTAAAATTAGCTTCCTTTGCTGCTTTTTTGTTTTTTTACTGTACAATATTGTATAAATGGGGCGCAGACTGACATGGGGCTTAATGATCTTTACCAGCAGCTGTTAATGAGAAATAAACAGGAAGTTTCTGAAGATGATCTTTTACAGTGTTGAGCTGCTGCATGTTCTCTGTGACTATCAGCTCTCTAATTTAGACCAAGGTGTTAATTAAAGTCTATTAAATGTGTTTCTCTTGTCAGTATGGGCCGCAGCAGTGAGGAGGAAGGTCGGGGAGAGTCTGAGGAGGGAGGAGGTGGGGACGCGGGGGAGCCGGACCCCACCCTGCCCTGCACAGAGGATGTCATACTGAAGACTGAGCAGGTGACCAAGAACATCCAGGAGCTGCTCAGGGCTGCTCAGGAGTTCAAACACGACAGGTAAGACAACTCAGATGGATAAAAATGATATTCAAAACATTTTTCCCAGAATAAACAGATTATGTCCTCGTTGAAGAGTGGTTGGATTAGATAACACACCGAGAAGTCACAGGAACATCTAGTGCCAGAATCATCCTTTTAGAGCTTTTGTTACATTTCTAAACACTTACTAACAGCTACACCATGTGAGTGTACGTGTTATTTTTGCAATGGAATGGCGTGTAGCACAAAGTCAGGCTACTTTTTCAAAGTTGTGCACTCATGTTGTAATATATCCAAGTATATAAAAATGTCTGTTAAGATAAATCCAAAGCATCATTCAATAATCAGACATCTGTGTTGCCTAAATCATCTCATCAGCTACCAAATCAAATAATAACTTTTTTTCCTCTTTAGCTTTGTTCCATGCTCTGAGAAAATCCACTCTGCTGTCACTGAGATGGCCTCACTCTTCCCCAAAGTAAGTTCTGCATAGTTATGTTTTATTTCTCTCCTTAGCCACTTTTCCATCAAACACTTCAAGTATGGTACCCTTTGAACCTGATACACAAAACCAACATCAACAAACTAGTAGTGAGGAAGGTGGTCTGTTTTGTTGCCAAATGCCGTCTGTGTCTCAACTGAAAAGTTGCCCTTGAACACACCATAAAGAGTACAGCCAACGGCCAACCAGCATGTATGCCTGCAGGAAAAAACTCCCATAACAGCAGGCGGCAGTTGTCTGTATTCATTAGATTTAAGACTCTAGTTAGCAGGTTAGCACATTAACAACACAACCTGACGTTGACAGACTAATGGATATTTACGTTTTGCGAGCAAACAATGACACAAGCAGTCCAAAGAGCTCAGTGACAAGTAAAAACAGTTATACCTCATAAAAAAAGTTTATTCCAGTCTCACGTTCTCTTGACTTTAGTCGTTTGTATACTTTCCTTACCTCTGTTTCTCTCCTCATGCACCGAGCTCCACCGGGCTGTGCCACCACAATGCAACATGCTGAATTGGCCGAAAAACAGCCGACAAGGGCCAACTAGTGCCATTAGTGCAGAAACCTAGAGTGACAGACACTCACGCGATAGACATTGACTGACAGTCGACTGTGAGGGACATGTGCCTAAATGCTACATCTGTTATGTATTTTCTATGTAGACAGTACTCTTAAATGTTAGCGGGGTCGTTACTCAACTGCTCCATCCAGCTCTCGCTATATTTCTTCTTCACTGACAATGCAGAGGAACGTCTGGATTTTGTTGACCATCCATGGAACAGTGTTCTTGTCAAGCAAGAGTGACAATTCTGTCTTTTGACCAATTAAGAGACTGCAGTTTCTAGCTTCACCTTTTAATATCTGACCGGTGTACTAGGTTCCTCAACAGAGGGGAAAAAGCGAAAAACAGTACGGAAAGAAGTGGTACCATCCACAACTTTTGTCAATGGAAATTTAAAATTACTAATGTATAATGAACTGAACTTAACAAGAATGCTCAGTGAAAACAAGGCTTTTTGTCTCTTTATTTCTTTCTTTCTCTGTCTCAGTGTTGCTCTCTTTATCTCTCTTGATCTGTTTATATCATGTGAGTTGAGTTTTGATTTCCTTTAATTTTGCATAGCGCCCAGCGTTGGACGCAGTCCACTGCTCCCTCCGGCTGTTGGCTTCCAGTGCCTCGCGGTTGCAGGTGGAGTGCCGTAAGGCAGCGCCCTCAGAGCCCGGGGGTCCTGCGGTGGACTACCAGCTCCTCACTCAGCAGGTCATCCAGTGCGCCTACGACATCGCCAAGGCTGCCAAGCAACTGGTCACCATCACTACCCGCGAGAAAAAACAGTGACCCAGCGAATGCATGGATGGATGGAGAGGGAAGAGGGAGAGAGAACGGATCAATGCATGGGTGGGCTCTGAGGGATGGGACGGTCTTCTAGGAGAGGAGGAAAGAGGGAAAATATGATGACTGTAGATGGGAGGACGAGGGATCAGGAGAATGATGGCTGCAACGAGGAAAGGAAAAGTTTGGAATATGCATGGAAAACGAATAGGATGAAAGCAAAGACTGTTTAGTAGAAACACTACAGAGGACCGAAAAAGGATAAATTCCACGAGCGTGGAAGTGAAAGTAGGGAAGGAAAAGTGGAACAGGGGAACTACAGCCTGCTGCAACCTTAAGAAACTGTTGGTATCAGATGTGTATAATAAACCGCTTAAACTGTGAGAAGCATAAGTCAAATACAACGGTGGCGATGTACAGCAAACTGGATCCGGAGATGCTTTATTTATTCTCGCCTGTCACTCGTCATCCCTCCCTCTCCCTGTTTACCTAAATGAGGGAGAGAGAAAGTGTCTGCTGTGAGCAAGGGAAGACCAACTAATGACAGACTCCACCATCTCCGTCCCTCCGTCCTGTGAGGAGTCAGGGCATTTTCTCCTCTCCTTTCCCCTCTGCACCCCCCCCCCCCCCCTCCCCTCTTTCTCTTTCTCTCTGACCAGACTTGAGGCCCCTCTGTCCTATCCCGTCCCAGAGAGGATTTGCTTGTGGTGCAGAGAAGGGACCGACTGGGACCCAACCAGCTCCACTCCACACCCCACCTACTCAGATACAGAATCCTGAGGAAGCTTCTGAAGGGGGGCTCTAGTTTCTCTCCGATCCGTCAGCCCCTGTTGTCGGTGGTACACAGCATGACCTGGCATGTTTTAATTTCTTTCCTCTCTCCTCTTTTTTTTTATTTTTGGAATATGCAGATCGGTTGGGTCTGCACCTAAGGACAAAAATTACTGACAAACAAAACACTTACACTGGAATAATTGTCGTTTATCATGCCTATTGTTTTTTTTTGTATTGATATTTTTACTGACTGTCATCTTGATTTAACTGTTTATGTATGTTTATTTTATTGTCTCAAATATCTCATTTAGTGGAATAGGGAGACAGATGGGAGTATGTGATCAACTGGGATTTCATTAAACATGCACACTCATATAAAAAAGAAATGACCTGTGAAATGGTCCTCAACATTTCTCAAGCACTCTTTCTGGGTGACAGTTGAGGATTTTTTTCATGTTGTGATGTGTCCAAGGGGTTGAACAATTGCCAAAGGGGAGAGGGATTTGTTTTTGGTTTTGATTTATGTCAGACCGAAAGCTCCTTGGTGCGTCATGACAGGACCTGGATCAAAATGCTCTTTTCATGTATCCTCAGCTGTCTATTTGAGGCTTGATTTATCATACAGTTTGCCTCGTATAACAGAGCCAGTGGAATCATCTCATCCCATATTCATTTTTGTGGTGCCAAGCAGAATATTAAAATCATTTGGTGCAGTTTGTGTATGAGGATAAACCTTCCTCCAGTCTTGCTTTAAAGCAGTTTGTTATTTACATGGCGGGTGTGCTCTTGGGTTATCATTATTTGCATGCATGGTCACATTAAGTTGATACACTTAGCGGTCTGTTGCAGTTAAGCTTTAAGTCGTCCTGTGGAAAGCACCAGATTTCGCAACCTGGAAAGTAAAAATGATGAGTCTAAAGCCTCATTTCATGTGAAATAATTTGCTTGTTTGAAATGGATTTAACCACCTCAAATGTGCTTGATGTAGTTTGCCATGTATTATGTTCACTTTTTAGACTGTCTGGCAAGCACAATCAAGCCCACGTTTGTCACAGCCTGCTGATGTGGGCCACAGAAGTTGCCACTTCTAGCTCACTGTCTCTATTTTGAGGCAGCATTGGGAACAAAGTTTTTTTTTTCTTTTTTTTTTTAAAAAGAGAGCGCACTTAGCCTACTGTAGGTTTGAAGCTTGTTGTACTGTGCCGAACAAATATCTGTAACAAAGGATGCAGATGGGATCTAAAAAGTTTTTCCTAGCTGCTGCTCTTCTGGTTTAGATTCACCTTTTCCAGTGGTTGTGTTGCTCAAAGTGTTTGTGGCGTTAGAGGTTGGTTGCTCTTGCATCAGTATAATCTATAATCATGCTCAGAAGGCCTCTGCACATCCTCACCTGAAACATTGACCTCATCCTCCAAACAGCAGTTGCATCTCAGATTTTTTTCTGCCTTTTAGCAAGAAGCAGTTAAACTTTAATTAGCCCCAAACACTTTGAGAGACTGACGCTACTCTACCTTCAGCACTTCTCTGTTCTCTTTATTTAGTTTTTCACACACACACAAACACATACCCTCTTTTACAGTTGCACACATGTCCCTGTGGGGGTGCGGGGGGTGGATTGTTTGTTCTGTTCCCTGTCAAAAAAATCATGTCCAGAAGACACGAAATGTATCATTGTTTGATATCGGATGCCTTTCCACATAATCATGTCCTCTTTGACTGAGTCACAAACACAAATTCTTCCATACACACACACACGCACACACGCACACACGCACACACACACACAAGGGGGCCAGCAGAAAAGCTTGTCCCTTCAATCATGATTGCCCGAGTTTTTAGACTAGAGTCATATATATGAACACATATTTTCATGCTATATTTTATATTAAGCTATATGTTAGGGTTATGTCTGCGAGATATTTATGTCTATTTGTTGGCCCAAGTGGGCTTCAGGCTATGGGATCTGTTCACCAAATCATTCGGCTCCTCAGTCTTGACACCAGTGTACTTGTAGATATTTTAAGTCTTGTGGTTATGCTGTGGTATTATTACCCCCTTCATGTAGTTCTATTGTACATATTAGTGATCCTACGGAATCAGCAGGAAGAATAGAGCGAGTACAGTTTCCAGCTGGGTGAAGTAGGATCTACATTATGTACTGCACTCTCCCAAAGGTCTTAGTTCAAGTACATTAGGTGCAGGATGAGGGTTTGATTCGGGATGGGGCAATAGGAAAAGTCTGAAACACACTTCGGCTTAGCACTACAGTCATCTCAAAATGTCCGGAGGAGGGTCGTAAACGCACATGGCCTTCCCCGATTTAGACGACACTACGTAGGGTGCCTCTAGTATGAATGTTAAAAATGCTTCCGTCAGTTCGTGCCCAATACACTTTCTCCATCAACATGTCCAAGATTTAACACATGCTCTTCAACATCAAACACACACGCTCAACTTATCAGTCGGACCAAGCCTTCTACAAAGTACAAACATGAAAACTGCAGCCAGTGAATTAGACACACACACACTTCTGATACTCAGCCACTGGCAGTGCACTGTGGCCTGTACTGTTGCTGTCCCTGTGTTTCTTCACAGCTCTACACTTTGGGAGATGGGTGACGGGAGAGTTATCTTTTAACAGAAGATGTTAAAAACTGTATAAAGTAGAGAAAACAATGACTTAAAAAGGTCAATCGTAATGGAAACTCATAAGCTGTACATTTGTAATAAAATAGTAAAACAACTCAGTTGTCATGTCTCTGTTTGCATGTTTCTTCTAACTGCAAGGATGTGCTCACCCTGACAGGGAAATGTGAGATTTAGAGCTGCAATAATTAATAGTTTAGTAGCCAACTAGTAAATTAATCGCCAACTAATTTGTTAGTTGATTCATAGGTTTGAGTATTTTTTTTCAGGAAAAAAGATAAATAATTTGATTCTACTCTTGTGAAAGTGAAAATTTCCATTTTTCTTTACTCCTCTGACAGTGAACTGAATATCGTTGGGTTGTGGACAAAACCGACGTGAGGACGTGGGCTTTGGGAAAGTCTGATCGACATTATTCACCATTTTATTTTTATGTTACATTTAATGACCAAACAAATTCTTGTTTGTTGCAGCCCTAGTGTACTGACTTTGCTTGAATGTGTAAGGACAGTTTCCTGAACCTAATAATTTAAGTAGGTGGTGCTGATTACACCCAGGCACCATGCTGAGGAAAAAAACAGCTTGGCATAAGGTGCATAACACCTTGAAATACTGCATAGTCATCAAATCAGCATCTTTTTACTTAATGACATCCTAGTTAACTCTCAGAGTCCCCCTGTGTAAATATTTTTTTTTTAATTCTACCATACTAAGTAAATTACGATTTTGTTTTGTTGAGCACTCCTAATGACACTCCGGCTTCTGTTGGTGCACCAGCTTATATTTGTATCAACACAGAAAAAAATGACAATTACAGGGAAAGTATAGAGTTAACTACAATCATGACCATTTTCATCCACCATAGCATTTAGAATCCTTATAAGAAAGCATATTGCATTTCATTATTCCAGCATATTAAGTCTTAGTTTTAGCATGCATGTATCTGTAAAATGCGTATTTCTTGTCTCCTTCTTAAGTTTTAAGTTAGAGCTAGACTGCTTAATCAACCCCTATATCTTTATCAGTCAAATAACAAAACTGTCACGCAGAAATGCAAAAGATAACTTTGTGTCTTCATTACGTTAAGCTTTTATATATTTGTCACAACTCTTTAAAAAAAAAAAAAAAAAAACCTTAAAAGAAAAAAATTAAAAACTATTACACATCTAATGTTCAAAGAACATTTTCAGGATGTTTATCAATTCAAATAATGTTTCTTCCAGGTTAAATGTGAAGAGGCAACATTTTAACTGCAATATTCTGATGATGCTTTGGTGATGGTGAGAGGTGACAGATCATAGAAAGTTCTTTCATAAAACATTTCCACATTGCTTCATGATAACAAAGAACAAACATTTTCAAAGGAACATATGGAAAATGCTTTCAGGATGTTCTTGAAGCCTGAGATTATGTAACATTTTTTATGAAACATTCCCGTAATGTGGTATGTTAACAAAGGTAGAGCATTTTACTGCAAACAGCAAACAGAAGATTGCGCACTAACGATGGATTAAATGTGTGTAAGTTTACTGCTAAAATATAGCACTTTTCTGTGAATCACAAACCCAGATAGCAAGTTTTGGTTTGAAAAAACGTTCTCAGAATGTTACAATGCAATGTTGTAGACTTTCAGTGGCAGTTCCCAGAATGATCCTCTTTAGGATAGGATCACATTCTCTAATAACACCCTAAAAATGTTTGGTGATAACGTTCTTAAAAGGTTTTTGATAATGCCAGACTTAATCAAAATCAAACCAAAGTACGCCTTCTTCACAGAAGACATTTTGAGGAAAAGCACACGTGTAAGTGATGAAATTAATGACAGCTGATTTCTATTTAGCAGCTTTGATGTGAAGATCCTTGTATCCTGCATAGCTGCTCACTGCCACTCTCACTGGAATATGTCAATACAACAGAGCCATCGTTAGTGTTATTAGTGACACCTGTGCCCACTGTGACAGGTCAAAGTGTTTGCTGTGAGAAAGGCTGATTGTGTTTCTCCATGTGGACCAGGCCACACACAGCTTGTGCTACAAAAAGGTAAGACAGGCTATCACATGTAAACATAAAGAAATTATGCAAATTCAGTCGCAGTTATTACTTTCCTTGGCCTATTTTCTTTGTTTTATATAAGTAATATTAGACAGCTTGTCTGGAGTTTGGCCTGTGAAATGGTAATCCTAGCAGTTCCTTATCGAAAGTTACGCAGTGGTGAAAAGAGAGTTTAAATTAACGTTAGATATTGCATGTCTGTAGGGGTGGCATGTGTAAGTTATGGTGCACAGAGAGCATTTTGCAGACTGACTAAATCAACAGCACAAATGTTCTAAACCATGTGATGTAGGCATGTTTGAATCTTCTGAGATTATTTTACTTAATGTTAATTTCTCTCATCAAACTGGAGCAAAACCCAGATGGAGGGACTTTTGTCATTGTTCACTTTTTTCACTTTTTGACATATCATTCAATTCAGTAACATCTCGTTGTGCTCAATGTCCATATATTTTTACAGCAAAACTTAAATAATGTCTGCAGGGTGTCTTTTTTAAGCACTGCTTGTCTGTCTTTAAGCAGTTCTGACCATGACTCTAGCTGCTGTCTGTACCTCCTCCCTCCACTCACACAGGTGGGCCATTAATTACCATAGCAACGGTTACTGACACACAAAAACAGTGCCATGCTGGTGTGTGCATGTGTTCGTCAATACACAATGTGTCTTATATTCGGTCTTCCAGACATTTAAGTTTGAAACTACTTCTTTGTGTCACTGTCAGACACACAGGTGCTTCTAATCAGCAGGTCAGACTTCCATCAACTCCTTTTTGTTCCTGTAGTATTACTGTCTGTTTCCCTGTCTGTCTCTCTATGTCTCTCTCTCTGTCTCTTTTTCTGTCTCTCTCTCTCTCTTTGACTGTCTCCATCTTTCTCCCTCTCCATCTGTCTCCCTGTGTCTCACTGTGTGTCTCTGTCTCTCTCTCTCTCTCTCTCTCTGTCTCTCTTTTTTCTCTATTTTTCTTTCTCTCTTTTTTGTCTTTCTCTCTCTCTCTGTCTTGTCATTCTCTCGCTCTGTCTCTTGCTGTGCCTCTCTCTTTTTTCCATGTCTCTGTCTCTTTCTCTCTTTCTGTCTGTCTTTTTCTGTCTTCCTCTGTATCTTTCAGCTTCAGACACCTTGCAAATGTCAAAATGTTATACACTTCAAGGACATTTATGCCTAAATATTAAACATTTATTATTTTAACCTTTTCAGTTGACATCAGCTTCTTCCTATGACACTCCCTTGCGGTTTAACTTGTAGCTTCTTCACTTTAGAGCAGTTCAGTTTTCATTTCTGCCAGTTTTTCAGATATTTCCGGCAATTCAATCTCTGCATTTTAGGCTATGTATTTCTGCATTTTCAGCTATATATCTCTGTATTTTAGGCTATATATTTCTGCATTTTCAGCTATATACCTCTGCATTTTCAGATTTATATTTCTGCATTTTCTGCTATATATTTCTGCATTTTCAGCTATATATTTTTGCATTTTCAGCAATGGTTTTCAACTGATTTCAGCTATAAGCATCCACATGCATGTTCCACAGGAAATGCATTTTCTAGTTCCTACTGATGTTTAGTATTTTTTTTTTTTTTTACAAATACTGTTCTTTTAATGTGGGTCTGTTACGAATACTATACAAGACAAAGCTAAAGGTGTTTTACACATGGTCTAACAGGTCTAATTGCATGTTGTTCATGCAGTTGGAACATCTCCTGCAAGTTTCTGTGCACCAGATTTGTTTTCACAAAAACAAGAAACTAATATCCCTCATTTTGCATTCTCAACTACTTTAAAGGACACACTTGCTATGTAAACCAAAGATTGTTATTCCTCACACTTGTCAAATGTTGCATTGAATATGTAAAGCTATTTCACAGTGGAGGAAAGAAAGAAGTGGTGAAGCCTACTGTGTGCTCTAATAGTCAGACTACTTAAATATAATGTTTGCACAAAATGTTTGTATGATGTCTTTAAAGCACACCTTTATTCTGAAAAAAGAGAAAATATTTTCAAAATGTAAGGGCGTGAATTTCTCAATGTTATGAAAAACCATTAAAAATGATACCACAAAATATTTGTATAATGTTTTAAAGGTATTTCTATTTATAATGTTCTTACTATGTTATCAAAAACATTTTTAGAAGGTTATTACCAAAAATGTTTAGGATGTTTTAAGAGAACATTACAAGTTTTAGAAAGAACACTCTAGGTGATAAAAGAAAACTTGCCTTTGAAAATATTACTGGAACATAACATTGTAACCGTTTGAGAACGTTTTCAGAACCAAAAATTTCTTGCTGGGTAGCGTTATAAGAGAACACATAACCAATGTGTCAGACAGCAGACCACACATTAACCACTTTGGCCAAAGAATTTATTGTGTTTGTAATCCTTCTCTAAAATCTATCTACATTCATTTTCAAAATAAAGTTGTTCTCGTTCGTACCATTTAATGAGAACACATACCACAGCGTTGCTTAGAACAGCAACTTATTATTCACACACTAAACCTTCACAGGTAAAAGCAACCTATTACTATAAAACTACTTGTTAAACCAAATTCTGATAAAATGTTGCACAATAAAAACAATTATCGGATAGGAAAGTTGACAAACAAACAGGAGACTTAATATTGATTGTAATACACGGAGTGTGACAAGTCGTGTATGCTGTGCGAAGTGTACCAGACTATTAAAAAAAATTTGCAAGTAACTGATTCAAACCTGGGGGTATCTCTTTGGACTCTTTGATGTGCTGTTTATGTGGATCTCCTGAGGGGACAAAGGACTGATCCAGAACCACATGAATGACGAGGGCTTTGAGAGCTTACGTCAGTATACACTGGCCTCTTTTGTTAATATCCTTTGATGCTTTTTATTTATGGGACTGTTGTTTGGACAAGTGAATGTAAAATTGATGACATGCAATTTGGTAAGACATCATTTGCCTCTGTTCCGGCTGTTCAGAATACAAATACAGAATTTTGGATGGCCAAAGGACGTTTTTCTGTGTACCCTTCTTCACAAGGAGAAGCAGATATGAACATGGTCCCAATCTAAAAATAAAATAAAAAAAAATGCAAAGACTGAAACCATTCTGTACCCAATCCATATGGACAAAGAATCTAACTGACCCTTCAGCAGCTTTGAGACACTTCAGATTCAGCTTTAGGAATATCCAGCAACTTTTTTTGACAGAGGTGGTCCAAATCCAGCTCAGTCAGATAAACAGCATAGGTACAAACAGCTTATAAAATGTGTAGACTGAATAATTATTAGGAATGCTACTAACTAATGAGACTTCAGTGCATTCTTGACATTGCGGGGGGTCTTTCCTTCATTTTTCTACGGATATTCGTCTGAGCTGGAAGAGCTGGGCAGAGGAACACACTCCTGTCTTCTGCCTCTTTTTCGCCTCCTGTTTGCAATTCGTAGCCTCCTGCGAATCACATCTAGAGACACACACACACACACACACACATAAATAATTAAACTGCTTACGAGTATAAACCAAGGGTCCCTTGTTTCACCAAAAGGTATGCTTAAAGTTTATGTTTTTGGCTCTGACTGTCTGTGTTTATTAGCAGGGTCTCTTACATTTTATTTAGGCAAAGGCCAAGGAGGAACAGACTGGTTAATTTACCATGATCAAACTAGCAATTTTCATTGTATTTGCACTTCCACATGTCATCCAGGGTACAGCGACAGATAGCTCACAGAGAGTCGATTCATTATTCTGAGCATACTAGCCATAAACAAAATAACAATGTTAATTCTGCCTTCCTCATTTGTGTGAAGTAATTGGTAAATTATTTAAGAAAAAAAAGTGTGACCAAATAAATTCAGATTTTACAATTCAATTTCAGAAATAAATTATCCATAAACTCTACTACTTCTCGTGTTAGCATTTTTAGGACTTTTGAAACCCTTAAAACCTTTTAAGGCCTTTTCAAAACAGACTTAAGTTCAATGCACATAAGACATTTTACGAATCTGTGGGAACCCTGCAGGATTAAAATAGCTCACTGATGATTAAACAATAAATACCTACCTGCCACACTGTCATAGTCCTGCTGTGGGTCGTGCCAGTAAAGGCTGGGTGTGGTCCTCCAGTGCCGGTACAGGCGGGTGTGAAGCACTGACAGCGTCAGGAGAATCAGCAGGAAGCCCAGAGCTGCTGCTGCCCACACCGCCTCGTCTGTCCTGGGGGTCCTCGGCAAGCCCTTATTCACAACAGCAGCTGAGGCCCCCGAATCCTCGTTGCATTTGCATTGTTCGCCTGCTGTGCAGCCGTCACAGTCGTGCTTGTTGTGCAGGTAGCTGGCTGGCTGTGAATTCTGGTGTTTTGGCTTTGGCATCTTGTGTCCAGAGTGTGTGTGGCTGTGTATTTGCTTATGCTCCAACTCTCTCTCTTTAATATCTACTACATCATTATCCTTCATTGTGCCACCTGCTGTGTTGCTTTTATCAAAGTTTTTGTCTTTAAAGACGTTTTCTTTCTGTTTCACAGAGTCTTTGTCTCTCTGTTTTGTTGAGTCAGTACCTTCATCTTTGAAACTGAGGGCCAGGGCATCTGGCCTGACAGTGTTATTCTTCTGACTGTTCACACCATCTGTGGGGAGATTCAACCCAGAAGAGGGGTTTAGTTTTCTGAGGTCAGTATGTTTAGGAATGGCCTGCTGTGTTTCTGTCTGTAACACTGGCCTGCTTTTTTGAGACTCAGGAGCCTTAAATCCTAAAGAATCACTTCTTACCATAGTCTCAGACATATTTGACCCCAGCAGAGTTGTGGACGTGGATGTAAGGCCCTGATTTAAATTTTTGATCTCAGACTGTGAGGGAACTTCCTTGAGGCCTGGAGGATGTAAATGAGTCCTGCTCCTTGGAGAAGACTCTGTTGATGAGCTGAGCGTGCTGTTTTCGTTTCGGACGTTCTCTGTCCTGCTGGGGGTGGTTCTGTTACTCTGGTGTGTAATTGCATTGTTTCTCTTGTTATCATCCTTCATATTTTCTTGGTTTTCTCTAATGGCAGCTCTTATCTGTCTGCTTTTGCCTTCCTCTTTTATGTGTTTCGAGCGCTCCTTCTTCATGTTGGACTCCAGTTCTGTCTCCATTGCTCCATGCAGAGAAGAGATGGTCTGCTCGCAGCACTGCCTCAAAGACTCCTGTAGATTTACAATAATGGCTACTCAAAAGACATCTACAAGACTACTAAATTTACACTTTTATCTGGCTTTTATTGCAGAAGATGTAAAATTACTGATAAAAAACATGTAATGAACAAAATTAGTCATGAGTCAAGTTTCCAAACCTTAATTTCTGCTGGATGTTCCTCTGGGTGTGCATGCTGCTGCTGGTGCTGCTCGGCCGACCAGGTTAGCAGCAGGTTGTACTTCCTGCTCTGGCTCAAACCACCAAAAACATTTCTCTCAGATGTTGTGGTCTCCAGCCAACTGCAGACGTCTGAAGAGGCCACAGTGGGCAGCTCCAAGGTGTGACCCCATGACACTATGGCTATTGGCTGAACACAAAGCAAACACTGAATACACTCCCCCTGAGTCCTCACTGTCCTAATAAACGGTAATGAGGACAAAAAGGCTACTTAGATTACTGCTTCAGCTCAAACAATGGTGTTTACATATCTTTTATAAGCACATGAAGGCTGTTAAATCCTTTCACGTGGCCTTGTCTTGCTTAGTCAATCCCAAATGGGTCTATTTGCAAATTCAAAGTTTGCAAAGATCAACATATTTTAACAAGTGACCTGAAAATATATAGCCTTAAAAGATGACAAATATATAATATTATATCATATAATGATTTGGTGGGTTAAAGAACAGAGGTAAACACTTTGTCTCACCATGTGTTCATTGAGCTGTGGATGTGAGCTCATGATGAAGTCAGGCAGACAGGACCGGGCGAGGACAGACAGAAGCAGACGCTCGTGGAGAGGAGTACAGGGGTGGTAGAGCAAAACAGTGGCTCCATGCTGGAAAAATACACGCGCGCACACACACACACACACACACACACACACACACACACACACACACACGTGACCATCTTTGGCCCCCATCCCTGGCTCAAACCCCAAAGGGTTTCCACAAATTTGGTTTTCACCATGGTCTGACAGCTTTTACACAATAACTTAATAATGCCAATATTGTATTCCATTCTTGTCTGTTAATAATGTTTTTCAGCTGACAAAGATTGCTAAGGGGATGTCTGGGTTATTTTGTGTAATAAAACAGCTGACAATCACTAAAAGAAAGTTAACCCTTCTGCGATCTGCAGTCCATTCTGGAATTATGATCTACAACTGCGTATAACATTATTATTTTTTTAATTTATTTTTTTCACTCCCTAAAATGCTGTTACTTTTCGTCAAGATAATTAAGAAAATCTATGTTCAGTGGCAGCTCCACTACCAAGGGTCCAAACAGATAGAAGCTGAGGCTTTCCTGTGTTACTCTAATTTAAAGGGTAAGTTGGTCAGTTTTCAATCTGTGCCTTTCCATGTTTTTGTGTCTAAGTGACTAATGGGAACAACAATAATTTTTTTCTTAGCCTGCACCTGCAAAACAAGCTGCAATATAAGGTCCTAGTTGAAAAATAAAAAAACTTAGCCTTTAAGTTGCAAAGAAACAATATGTTGATTTTGCATTAACTCCACAGTTTGATGCATTTCTGGCTTCACTGATTTATAGATTGGGAAGTAACACAGAGGGAACTTTAGGCAAATGGGCAGTTCATCAGACTGTATCTAACTGTCTACAACCACTGTGTTTCTGTCAACCCCATTTGTCAAAACTTTGGCATTTTTGGAAAAATAAATATATGAACATTCAAAAAATGCAAAACAATACATAAATAAAATGGACTAACTGGAGTTATGAAAAAAAAGTCTGTCTCTTCACTGATGCCCCAGAAACAAATATCTACTAATTTGTTTTGCTACGCAGATGAAGGGACTAACTTTGAGAGCGGAGACATAAAACCAAGACCTGTTTGATGTTGCAACTTACATGCAAGTTATTGAGCCACCGTTGAGGAGGACAGTACAAGTACTCGCCACTCTCTGCCCCTACTGGTCTGTGTGCTCCACTGTAACACACACACATGCACACACACACACACACACACACACACACACACACACACACAGCTTAATATCCACAATAGCCCTGGCATACATGACAAAATTACATACATTGATAACTTTATTGCAATTGCAAAGCACAGAAACCAGGATGATCAAGACACTGTTGTGCAGTTTAGTCTATTTTAATATGTGTACATGTGAGAGTGTGTCCTAATTAGTGTTGTCCATCTGCACATCTTTATTATCTTTCCAAACAGTCTTACCTGTTGGGAATGGTGTGGTTGTAGGAAATAGATTTATCCATGCAGACCAGCCTTGCTGGTTTCTGTAAAAATAAATCACGTCACGTCAAAAAAGATTTTATTACTTCATCTGTGGGTTAATTATAAACATGTAGTCACCTAAGACAAACAATAAGTAGGCGGCTGTTCAGTCTATGCCCATTTATTGTTGACAACAGTAACATAACAAGTAAGACATTTCTGTTAGCTCAAACAAAGTCCTCAACAATCTACATTTTTGTAAAATTAAATCAGGGCAAAGCTTTTGCTTCATTTTGTGCATTAATTGTGAACCTTGAATATAAATGTGTCACTTAGTGATATCCCATTGTGCTTTGAATTCAGGAAATAGCTATTGGGTGTCAAAGGTTGGTAAAACCGTCAAATACAGTGCTTGGTAATGTGTTTACTCACCACAGGATCATAGACTGTGTCAATACTGGGAAGTCTCTGGAGATAAGATGTGCATTGGTTAGACCACTGATGGGAGCAACCAAAACAATCCAAGAAGGTATAAAAGCTGACTTACACTACTGGCAGTGCCAGATGTACAGGATTTACCAAAACAATACATAGTTTCCCATGATTGTTTAAACTTCCTGGCACAGAGTAAGCCCACACCCCACCCATCTGAGCCAGTGAGGCTTTAGAGATAATGCTGGCTTGGCACACATGCACACATGATGATGATGATGATGATGAGTATCCATAGTTACCTGTGTAGACTTTGGCCATGTAGACCTTGGACAATCCCAATAAGCAGCATCCACAGACAGGTCCCTCTCCAAAGACAGCTATCACACACGCGCGCACACATACACGCGAAAATTTAATGCATTTAAATGTCTCAAATGAGATAATATATTACTTAAACAGCGCACACAAACACACAAACACCAATAGGACAACTTACCTTTCCGTTGTCACACCCCAGCCCCGGAGACTCGGAGACACCGCACCGACCCAAACTGACCCACAGCGCGGCCAGCACAGTCACTGTCAGCGGCGGGGACGTCGTCTGGCTCGGCATGCTCATTTAAGTGGGACCAGAACCACATTTAGACCACATTAGTCGTCACAGTTGCACTTTGGTCCTCTAGCTACAGAGCGACTGACAAAGACCTTTCTTTATCTAAAAAAACAAAAATTCTACCTAAAGAAGAAAAACTAAAGAAGGAGACTAGGTTAGTTAACGCGATACAAAGTAATACAAAGTGTTGAACACTTTAACGTTACTTCGCCACTGAGTTCACAATTATATCAAGTTAGTAACATTATTGAAAGACGACGTTTTCCTCATATATTTCAAAATAATGGAATTTATGTCACTTTACATCAACTTCATTAACTATGTTAATGTTTAATGTTTCTATTTTTCTACATGTAATGACTCAGTATTTCGTATGATATTTTGTAGCTAGGTACTATACCAATTCTGTTCTGTTTTGTTTTGTATTTTTCATTGAAATTGTAATATCCTTTCCTTTATTCTGAGAGCAAAATCCAATATCCGGTTCGCACTGACTACTGTTTCGGTAAACTTTACTAAGCTACGGAAGCTTGACAGGAACAAAAAAACAAAACAAAACAAAACAAAAAATCCCCAAAAAAACAGTCGAAGCAGGATCCTACCCTGTGGTTTGAGCTCTGAATATCCTCATGGAGGCGACACAACACTTGACAATAATATGGCATGTTTAAAGTCAGCGTTCACTCAGTCTCTTGAAGGTGGTGCATGATAAGGAAAAAGGACTTTGATGCTTTCAACCCAGTTCAGTCTGTCAGTTTTGCTTCTGAGCTGCTGCTAATAAATAAGAATAAAAAACGAAAAAAAAAAAAAAAAAATACAAAGGTTGTTGCCTGGAGTTATGCGGTAGGACATTGAAAATCCATGTTTGCCATTTATTATTATTATTATTTTTAATAATAATAATAACAATAATAGTTTATTTTGGGGTTGGTTTTTTTCGCAGTTGGTGTCGACTTGTTAGGCATAGCAAAACTTCACCCTCTGGAGTTTAGAATAGAATAGCAATACTTTATCATTCATGTGAGGGAAATTGTTATGTTGCAGCAGCAAATAAGACAAGAAGAAGAAGAAGAAGAAGAAGAAATGTAGGTAGGTTTGTAGGTATGCGTTTTATGCGGTAGGCATTGCAGGACGGCTACTGTCCTGTCAGCACAGAGTGTGAACCTATTGGAACAGGCTTTACCTGTTGGCACAGGTAAACCAGCCATTCCAGCTGTGTAGGGCCCACAAGTTAGATACAGCCACAGTAACACTGGGTGTAACTGACGTTGCTTTCAAAAATAAAAGCAGACTTTATAGAGACCATCTTTGAAATAAAAGCACAGAATATGCCTAGTGTCTTGTCACAAAGAACAGAGCTTATTGATCAAAACAGTGGAGTTGACACATTATTACACAGTGGGTGTATTGTTTTTCTCTCTTTCAATATGTGTTTTATTTTGAAATTTGTGAAGGGAATTCTCTTTTGTATTGGGCGTTTTGACACTATCCCTGTTTCTCCACCCTTTAAACTCTCAAACCCCCCACACACACCTTGTTAACACAGTGCACAGGTGAGTCTGTCAGAGGAAACGTGGGTCCCTGGACAGAGGAGAAGTCTGGACTTAAATGGAGTCCAACCTCCACAAAGGTTTGTTGTCTTTTTGACTGTAATCTTTTTTACAATCCACTTAGTTTATCATTTGATGAGTGGGGGCTTAATGACATGATGACATGTCATCACACAACAATAATGTCAGAAAGAAAGAGAAAAGACTCATTTATTTTCTGTTTTATGAAGGAGTTTCTATGATAAATGTAGCATATTTACACTAAACAAAGACTTAGTCTTCTTTGCTTTTGCTGTTAAGGGTGTGGCACCTTTCTGAATTGTTGTGAAAGGCAGCAGATTTTTATTGCAAAGGGCACCAAAGGCATTCAATATGCAGGGACATTTGTACTGATTTAGCTCCTCATGTTTGGGTTTTACTCTATATTTTTTACCTTGCTGTCCATTTGAGGAAGTGGGACAATAAGGAAGTGCAGCCAGGATAGTAAAAGTAGGTTGTGACAACAGCCGATTGTCCATAGTGTTTGCAAACAGTGAGTGGTAGCTCATCAGCCAGTTTTTTAGGAGTCTAAACAAAAAAATAATAAAAAAGAGCGAGATTAGATTAACTGGCATCTGTGTGTAATCCTGTCACCCTGTCCTGTGTAGTTCCTGGTGGCGTGGGCACCGCCAGTGTCCAGCAGCCAGCAGCCACCCCTCCTGGCGGTTTGCAGCCTCTTGCTGAGGTGGCAGAGGCTGCAGACCTGGACAAGTTAGACAAGAGTCAACCTGGACAACCTGCAGGAGATGGAAAGGTGAGGAGGAGAGGCATTTGAAAAGCAAAGAACAGTCATTTGAAGAAAAGGTCCATGAATGCAATACTTTGACACCCAATGTTCAACACACTATGTCTCTTTTATTCATGCCTTATGAATCAAATGAATGAATAAAAAAGATAGATATGAAATGCACCTATAGCTTCAAAATGATTAATTGCATTGAAATAACGAGCATTAGGTGTTACTGTAATGCTTGTCTGCCTTCGGTAATTATTTCCACCAGACTTAATTCTAAAGACAATGAAGGGCACAATAGGTAATCTCTGCTCTCTCTTTTTGTGTGTCACCAGGACCTGTACTCATACGACAGCTCTTCGGACTCCTCCGACAGTGAGGATGAGGGTATTGGCAAGAAAGAAAAGAAGAAGAAGAAGAAGAAGGTGAAGAAGATAAAGAAGAAGAAGAAGGTATGTATCTCAAAAGGTTTATCTTTACCACTAACTAAGCAATAGCTTCTGCTCTAGCTTTTATTGAGTCTTTAAAATACTCTTGGTGACGTACCATTGGGGAAAGTTAGACTATGTTTGTCAATCTGACTGTCTCCTCATGTCAGATAAGATGAAATCATGTCATTTCACAACACCCAGTAAATCTTGTGGACTCTTGAGGGTGTTGCCTTGACTGGAAGCTGCACGTGAGACGTAAATCATGAGTTTTAACTGAGAAGGGAAGTGGGCTGCACCTAGCAACAGCCAATCACACAGGAGTAAACGAGGGTTGGAATTACTTTGTGTATAATGCAGGTCAACTGTCATTTTTGCGTTGGTTTACTCACCGCATAGCTGGAATGGGTGTGTGTGTGCTCCTTTTGGGTAAAATGCTTGTGCAGTTTCTTTTGTGTAGTTGCAAGGTACTCGAGGAGTCCCTCCCTTCTGCCGCCGCCCTCTCTAAGTGTATCTGACAAAGTGTCGCTTCAGTTTGTTTGTAGTGACTCATTGATATAGATTCTCATTTATAACTTTCATCTACAAAGGGAGGCGTAAATAAACCTGTTCAGTGTGCACACACAGTTAAGCAATAACTTTCTTGTTTCTTTCCCATCAGGATTCCAGTTCATCATCATCATCATCATCATCTTCATCCTCCTCCTCCTCCTCCTCCTCTTCTTCTTCTTCTTCCTCCAGTAGCTCTTCAGACAGTGACAGTGAGGTAAGTTGAGGTCATGGCATAGGTGCTGCTCAAGGGTCACACAGAAGAATGGTAATTTCATGCAACTCCTGTCTTGCTCTAACATGTCTCACACTATAGCTGCTATCATCACAAATCACACAGCCCTGTCTGAGACTCACTCTTGATGAGGAAAATGTTGTGTTTGCATTGATTTGCAAAATGCTTGATGCACAACTCCCAGTATTCTCTCAGTTGTATCCACCATAATTCTTTTTTAATGCATTAAAGAGACTGCAGAATGAAAGGTTTTAGAGTTTATATAAATCCTTCCCACAGCATTGCTAAATTAAGTCCTTCCCCATGAGCACAAACAATTTTACTTCAGCTCATAGAAGATTGATGGTCTCATCTAACTACGCTACGGCCTCAGGTGAGGATATTTTCAAAGCTAACAATGCAGTCCATAAAAAGAATATTTAGAGTGATATTGCAGTCATATTAACTGTATTTAGAAATCTAAAAATTGAGCTTTTAGATGTTTTGGCAGGTTATCAGATAAGCACATTAACTTTCCCCAGGCCTGCAGATTCAGCTTTTGAAGGCAAAGATTATCCACAGAAGCATTCCACCTTTTTGTCAAGTTTAGTAACATTACGCCTCAAGTGACTGCAATCACATGATGGTGTGATGACTCGCTCAGGCCATCACTTTATGAAGCTGTGAGCGGAAAATCAGGAGACTCAGGAAAAGTGAGCAGCTCAGCTCATGAAAGCTGCAAGACAAGAAGCAGAAACTATGTTTGTGTTCCACAAATAAATGTTGGGTTACCAGCCAACCTGGTTAACTACTGATCAGAATGACCAGTTAAAAGTGCAAAGGTGAGAAAAAAGAAACAAAAAAAAAACCCCACAGTAATACTGGAATGCATTTCACCCAGGGCTGAGGGTGGAGGCTGTAATGTCCTCGATCTGATAGCAAGTGGTATCTGACAGGAGAGGAACACACCCATCTACAATGTATGACACACCTTTATTAACCACATTACATTACAGTCATGTCAACTATGTATTTTTATTTTGAATGGGAACATCTCAAATAGTACAAATATGTAGTTATACGCATTATGTTATGTGCAGGCTTACATACGTACATGGTAACACAGCAGTATTACTACATGTTAATGCATCCAGCATATGTGCAATAATGGCCATTATGTGCAGTCTGTCCATATAATCTCTCGTGTTTGTATTGGCTGCATGTCCACCATAGGCGTGGGTGTTCGTTATCTGACTGTATTGAAACCAAAGAAATCTTAATATATAACTAATAGGTGCCACCCAACCCTGATCTCCATGGCTTTATCTTTATACATGTATTTGCAAATGTAACACTCACATTGCAAACAAGCTTCATACTTAAGTGCACATGCAGCAGAAGTTTTACAAAATCTAAACAGAAAACACGATTTAAAAAAAACAAAAATGCCCTTACAGGATGACAAGAAGAAGAAAAAGAAAAAGGAGAAGAAGAAGAAGGATGAGGCGAAAGACTACATCCATGACAGCGTTTCCATTACCGGTAAGTGGAACTCAGCATTTCTCATTTGCATTGTGAAACTGGTTAATGCTTTTAAATGTTTTTACATATCAAGTCTCATGAGGATACTGCATCTCCAGGCTCTGTGCATTCTCCTCTATAAAAGAATATATTGTATATCCTATTCCCGCCCCATTTGTCATTGTTTGCTTTCACTCTAATTCCAAAATCTTGGAAAAGCATTTCTAAGGTTCTTTGCACAAAGTTCATTTAATCCTGTCTGCTGCTGTTTTACCTTCAATAACATTTTCTTATCTTTCTTTAGATTACTCTGATGATATATTTAAACACATTCAGTTAAATTTAGTGTCCGTTTTTTGTAAAATGTTTGTCTTTTGCAGAGATATGCAGAAGCTCAGGCATATTGTCGAGCTTTGAAATAGCGTAGAGGTTGGCTCACAGCCTATTAAGCATTCAGGCAGATGTGCTGTAAAATCTGACAAGTTTATCTAACTAAAATAACCTTTGGAACTGATTGCCTTGAAATATTAAAGTAAATTTTACTATAAATATTAATTTGTGTTTACTTTATATCTTTTAGTATACTTGAAATGTAGCTGTATTAACTTTGTGAAGGTGTTGTGTTTATATATATATATATTAATAGCACAGTATACTTGGTTTGCTTAAGCTTAGATTTATTTGGTTAAACTGATCATTTTTAAATTGCATCTTCATAAAATTAAGTAAATATAACTAGATTTTAAGTAAACTTAACAGTTAGATATAAAGTAAACATGAATTAATATTAATAGTCATATTTATTGACATTTTTTAAGACAGTTTGTTTCCTAGATTATGAATGATCAGCTTGTCAGATTTTACAGTGTGGTGTCTTGCTTTAGGGTAATTTGGCAGATTGATTTCAAATTTCAAGCTTGCTTAGAGCTTCCAGTCATAGGGCTCTCTCTCAAGCCGCCCTGAAACATATTTTGGTCATGATGGATGACAGTTAAAGTAGGTGTTGACACAAAAAAAGAGTAAGAAACGTTGGGTTGTTGTTCAAACTTTGATCTATTATCACCCATATGCTCATTTCCAGTTTGTGTGAATAAAGTTGACAGACTTGTATCGGACAATATTCACACCTGCATGATTATCTATAAATTCCATTTTTTTTCCTGCAGCAGTGATTGTATGTGACCCTTGACCAATGGCATTTTGAAATACATGCTTTACATTTTAATGTTTGTTTTCAGGTCCTGATGGTGAAATGGAAGTGCAGACTGCAGAGGGTGTGAAGATGAGCCAGGTGAGAGAAAAATGGACCTTTCATTTTAAAGCATGTGGTTAGCTGTTACGTGGTCATTACAGAATTTTTCTCATTTTCCTCCTTCAGGAATTCGACTCATCAGATGAGGAGGGAGACAAGAAGAAAGAGAAAAAGAAGAAGGAGAAGAAGAAGAAAAAGAAGAAGGTATATGCAAAATTCCCATAATGCAGCAGATTATACAACAATAAGTACTTCATTAGACTTGCGTTAATCATGAATGTAATGGGAATAAAAAATCACTAATATGTGAATACACCTTTAACCTTTATGTTACTGAATATCTGCCATGCTTCTCTGCCCCAGGATTCATCCTCTTCCTCATCTGACAGTTCATCATCTGATAGTGAGGATGAAAAGAAGAAGAAGAAGAAGAAAAAAAAGGACAAGAAGAAAAAAAAGAAGAAGAAGAAGGTATTATGCATTTGATCCTTGTTTCAATATTAAGAATATGCTGGGTGTCTGTGTGTTCTACCTCTGCAAATGCTAAAGATCAAAATGGATACGCTAATTGTTCTCTTCTTTCCAAGGAATCCAGCTCATCTTCCTCTGATAGCTCTTCATCCTCCTCCTCTGACAGTGAGGATGACAAGAAGAAAAAGAAAAAGAAAAAGGACAAAAAGAAGAAGAAAAAGAAAGATAAGAAAAAGGTGAATCAATGTAATTATTTGTTTTCCAAAGTAGTGCTGCTTTTATTTTATCTGCAAATTAAGTACAATAACACATTTGCAGTTACAATTATAATGTCTCACACGTTGTTGCATGAACAGCAAACTTATTCTTTATCTGTGGAGATCTTTATTTCAATTGACAGGATTCCAGATCTTCATCTTCATCTTAATCCTCATCTTCATCTTCTGACAGTGATGATGATAAGAAGAAATTACTTACTTTTTAATTACTTTTTTAATAGCTGCATCAGAATAATTCTGTAGCTTTTCAGGTCAGAGGTGAAGCTGCTCATCAGGTGAACTTCCCCGGGGATTTCACTTGCTGTAGAAATGTCACATTTTTCTCTTTTTGTTTTCTGCATACAGGAGGCTTAGTTCTTATTATATTATGCATCAAATACAATCAGTATCTTAATTTCTTAATGCACAACTGTAGAACAGCTTGTGCTCACTTTGTAATAAAGAACATGCCAGATTTCACAGCAGCACACATACCTTCTGAGGAGCTAAGTAGTAGCTTCTGTACCTGTCAGGGCCTGTAAGGTATGAAAAGATACATAGTACTTACTAACCACAGAGCCTCAACACCTCACCTCATTGTATTCTACTGCAGAGATATTGGATGGATATGTAGATTTGTTTATGATCTGTTTTTTAATTTTTTATTTTTACACGTGTATGTATGTACTGTAGAAGGTAGAGATTTGTAGGGACAATGCAAGGTGCAGCATATATACAAAACATTTTTTTTTTGTGCTTTTCCACAGGATGAAGAGCAGAGTGAGTGTGCTACTGCTGTTTCAGCTGGTGAGTTTTTCCACTATTTAAGACAGAATAACTTGTAGAAATCACAGTCGTCCCGGTAAGTAATCCCATTCATGGGGCTGATGCAGTGTTGCTGGACTTTTCTGCAGATGGTGAGCTTGCAGGGCCGTGTGGTGATGGAAAGACAGATGAAGCTGCTGACAAGGTGAAATGCTCACACATAACTGTATGCATGCCACATATACGATATGCACAAATGCACCATCAATCATTGCTTTCTTTTGTCATGACAGACTAAGAAAGAGCTGAAGGCAAAAAAGGAGGGCAAAGTGTCCTCTGCATTGGCAGGTACGTGTGTGTGCTGCTCAGGCTTGTGAATAAATCAAGCACCAGTTGCAGGCTTTGAAAAAGTGTTTGGTTGTAATGATGATTCCTGTCCAGCAGGGGGAGAAAAGGCATCCCCTGATAGTATTGAGGATGGCAACATGAGTGATGATGAGGGAGAAGGGGGGGAGGAGAAGGATAAGGATAAGGAGAAGAAGTTGAAGAAGAAGAAGAAAAAGGTGATTGTGCAATATGCAAGCGGCTGAAAAGAGAATGCATTAGTCTCAAAACAGAGAATATAGATTTTTTTTTTTTTTTTTACAGACTTTATAGTTATAGTGCATTTCTACCACCATGCAGTCATTTAATATATAATTTTTTGTTTGGCCCCAGGATTCTGGTTCATCCTCAGACAGTGATAATGACAAAAAAGACAAGAAAAAGAAGAAGAAGAAGGAAAAGGTATACATAGAGCTGTGAGAACTGGGTTCATATCTGCTGATGAGTTTGTTTTTGTTTTTTCAAATTGTGTTTTACAAAAAAGTAAATAAAAATAGGGCTGCATATTGTATATCTTTGTATGCCTTTTTGTCATTCAGTATAGTATAGTATAGTATATTGATTTATTTGTGTAAAACAGATACAAAAGTCTTTCTGTGTGCAGACTGGATGAATTGGAAACTGAACTGTCTGTAAGTGTCTTTCTTAAACAATTATAATGTTTGTGAATTTTATTTACAGGACTCCTCCAGCTCCTCTTCTTCTTCATCTGATAGCTCTTCCTCAGACAGCGAAGGGGATGAAAAGAAGAAGAAGAAGAAGAAGAAGAAGAAGAAGAAGAAGAAGAAGAAGAAGAAGGTGAAGAAGAAGGATAAGGTTTGTGGCTACAACAACTTGTGTGATTCATTTTTTTCCAATTGTGCTATTTAATGTTATTATATCATCTCTCTCTCCCTCTCTCTTTACAGGATTCCAGCTCTTGTTCCTCCTCCTCTGACAGCGAGGAAGACAAAAAGAAAAAGAAGAAAAAGAAGAAGAAGAAGGTAAACATGTACATCTCTTAAAATGTTATGTTTTGTGGTTCTCATTCTGCTTATTTGTTGTAATAGAAAAATAATGTGCTGCTGATGCTTTTGAACAGTCAAATAAATGAGTATGTTTCTGTTACTGTCATCCTTTTCCAGAAGGACAGCTCTTCTGATGATAGCTCCTCCTCTTCCTCCTCTTCTTCTGACAGTGATGATGACAAGGTGAGGTGACAAACACACAGTGAATTATTCATCTGTGCCCAAGTTTACAAAGTTTAGAGATAAGCAGCAATACAAATACTCATTATGCTTTATGTCTCCTTCTACTTTAGGATAAGAAGAAGAAGAAAAAGAAGGATAAGAAAAAGAAGAAGAAGAAGAAGGTAAAAGGCGCCATTGCTCAAAATATTATTATGTGTTGGTCTTTCACTGGTTATTGCTTTAATGGATTAACGTCACACTTCTGATGCTTGTGAACAGCCTTATGAATGAGTGCATTTCTGTGACTGATATTGTTTTGTAGAAGGACAGCTCTTCTGATGATAGCTCCTCATCTTCCTCTTCCTCTGATAGTGATGATGACAAGGTGAGATGACAAACACATAGTGAATTATTCACCTGTATCCACACTTACAAAGTTGAGAGAGATAAATGGCAACACACGCTGAGTATATGTCATTTTTCTACTTTAGAAGAAGAAGAAGAAAAAGAAGGAGAAGAAGAAGAAAAAGAAGAAGGTAAAATTTTCCATCTCTTAAATTATTTTGATTGTTGTTCTTTAACTGGTTATTATTTTAATATTCATAATAACATCACGGTGCTGATGCTGATGAACAGTCTAATACATGAGTGTGCTTCTGTGACATATCTTTTTCTAGAAGGACAGCTCTTCTGATGATAGCTCCTCATCTTCCTCATCCTCCTCTTCATCTGATAGTGATGATGGCAAGGTTAGATGACAGAACACAGTGAACCTGTACCCAAGTTTTCAGAGTCGAGAGAGACAAACAGCAACACAATTCATCATGAGAATATGTCTATTTTTACTTTAGAAGAAAAAGAAGAAAAAGAAAGATAAGAAAAAGAAGAAGAAGAAGGATAAGAAGAAAAAGAAGGTGGGAATGTTTATCTTTTGCTCTCCATTCTAGGTTTTTGGTTGGATGCACTAGGTAATAATTTCGGTCCTGGACAACTCTTTATTATGTGACATTTCCTGCAACAAACACACTATTGTTGATCTTTGGTCAGAAAGAGTGACATGAAACAACTGAATCACCGTGCCAGCGTTCACGCGGTGGTGTGATGACTAAAGAAAAGACTTTTTGATCACTCCAGCTCACAACAGAAGGATACGTCCCCATTGCGGATGTATGAATACAGTATGGATGACATTGTATGTGTTTAATCATCATTAATTTCTTCGTCCAGGATTCTTCTTCTGACTCCTCCAGCGATTCTTCAAGTGATGATGGTAAGAAGAAAAAGAAGAAGAAAAAGGATAAAAAGAAGAAGAAGAAGAAAGACAAGAAAAAGGTAAAGCAGTGTGAGCATGTTGTATTTGTTGAGTGCAGCCTCTGACTTAATATATTTGTATATTAAAATGGAATGAAACGGCTAGAGAGTAACACAATATTTACATCCGTCAAGGACTCGGATTCTTCTAGCAGTGATGATGATAAGAAGAAAAAGAAGAAGAAAGAAAAGAAGAAGAAAAAGAAGAAGGACAAAAAGAAGGTAATCTAGTATGTGATAAGCAAAAAACCAAAAAAAAAACCAAAAAAAAACCAAAACATATCCACTATTTTTTTTATTTTATATAAGATAAATGATGGAGTTTTTCTGTGTTTTATATTTGAGCAGGACTCAAGCTCCAGGTCTTCGAGTTCATCTGATAGTTCAAGTGGAAGTGACAAGGAAAATAAAAAGGACAAGAAGAAGAAAAAGGTAAATTATCCATGGGTTAAGAATATCATTAGATTATGTGCAGGGGGAAATCACTGACTGTTTTCCTGTTTGATCTTCAGAGTATGGAATCATCAGAAGCTGAAGCTGACAAAGGGAAAAAGATGGTAAGTTTGCTCTTAATATAAAAAATAGTATGGGTGATTATGGGCCTCAAGTCATTCTTGTATCAAGCTGATATTTCCTCCAGATATTAATGTCGCCATGGTCTTTCTTTACAGTCTATTCACCCTCTGTATCTGATTTTACATTTACAATATCCTTCGTGTGGTGATGTTGTTTTTTTCCAGGAAAGTCCTGATAGTGAGCAAAGCAGCAAGCCAATAACAGGAGTTTCAGGCTCAGGTGGTGGCGGACTTTCAGCTCCCAGTGGCAGCAGCTTGAAGCCTGGCGGAGTTTCTGGTGGAGTTTCTGGCGAAGTTTCTGGTGGAGTTTCTGGCGGAGTTTCTGGTGGAGTTTCTGGAGGAGTTTCTAGTGGAGTTTCTGGAGGAGCCACTAGTGGAGCTTTTGGCAGTACCCATGTGGTCTCCTACTCGTCACTCCCGTCCAGACCTACAGTGAACCGGGATTCTCTGAACCCATCAGCTGTTTCAAAGCCCTCAGTCTATAGCTCCTCACTCAGTATGGGCGAAAGGGTCTCCATTCGCAGACCTCCAAGCCCCATGGAAACTCTAATGGGGAGCCCAAAGAGGCCTGGAGAAACAGGGGTCCGTTCCACGAGCCACCTTACTGCTAACGACCTATTGAAAGGCCCCAAGCCTTACCAGTGATAAAATGTCATAGATTAAAATGTATGTTACAGGGTTTTTTCTTTTTAAAAAGCACAGTTTACATCACAGTGGTGGGTGCAAAATGTGATGAGGAGCTGTCAATGCACAATCAGATGGGATAATTCAAAATTCTTGCTTTGCAGAATAAAACATTACAATATTATGAGTTTGTTTCCTGTCTACTTCTTATGCTGCTGCCAGGGTGTTGGGTTCATTTGAATGTAGACATATAATGCTGAGGCATTTAAATGAAGAATCAAGCCTCTAACAGATGTGATACTCAATGATTACAGTCTGCAAATGACAGTGTGAATATTTTTTACCAGTGACATATCAACTGGAAATGCTGTACTTACAGTGAAAAAAAGTGTAAACAAGGTTTACTTTTCTTACAGCCTGCACACTTCAATAAGGACAGTCTCTCCCATGTATTGAATATGCTGAGTTGGTGGCAGTTTACAATCATTTCAAAATAACATCAGCCAGTAACGACATGTAATGGCATAAGCTGTTCCAGGTGCTCTTACATCAGTTTTTATCAGCTGTAGAGCCATGTCTGTCTCACTGATTTTTAAATCACTAGTGAGAACAAAAATGACACTATACCAACAGTCAAAAAGTACTCCATATACTGCACTTCCATGATGTGCTTGTGTACTCCACCACAATTAAGAGAGAAATGTTGCACTTTTTCTGCTCTGCGCTGCTCTTTTTCTCCACTTGTCTGGTTGCTATAGTTACTTTGTAGATGAAGATTTTGCACAGTGGAAACACTACAAAAAAAAAAAAAAAAAAATGCAACTGGCATGATTATTTAATTAAAATGCCTTTTACACGGTAATGTTAAATGTTAAAACACTCTTAGATTCTGCATGATTTTCAAGGAATTAATTTTGCTTATGTATATATCCTAAAATGCAGTTTTACTTGTAATGGAGTGATTTTACACTGTGGAATTGACACTTTTATATGTATATATATATATATATATATATATATTAAAGCTGCTTTTTTTTTTAACTGCTTTTTTTTTATCTCTTTTCTTTGTATTATTATTATTTTTATATTGCTTATTTATTTGTTTATTTATTTTTTTTAATTTTACATCAGTGTTAAAGTTTGAATGACGTGCGTCAAGGTGTACCAGTACAAAGAGCTCATTGGTTACCAGCTGGCAGCTCTGGCAGGTGATTGGCTCTCTCTGGATGACAAAAAGCCCCCAAAACTAACAAACAGCCATGACAACCGTAGAGCTGCTCGGGGGCAATACTTGTCTCCTTTCTTCCACAACCGGCAACATCTGAATCATGTCTTTGTTTTCTCCTTTTAATAAAGTTAAGTTGGTTATAATGGCATAATTTGGCTTCTTTTAGTTTCCACAGACTGTAAACTTTGTGGTTGCCACCTTCATATTTAATCTCTCTGGTTCTTTTCCCATTAAGGATTAAATCAAGGTCAATTTAATCTGTTGTAATCTGTTCTGTCTGTAAAATATATATAAATATATATAAATATATATAATTGCATGTAAATCTAACTGATAAATCCCGCCCGCGTTTTTAGTGACTCCTGCTGTAAACGTGTGGACTTAGTTGACGCCGTAACAGGAAGCTGTGGTTGATTTGGGGGGGGGCGTGTTTTTGTCACGTGGTTTAGGTGCGGTCATACTCCTGTGTGCAAGAAAAGCAGCCGGTCAGTATTTCTGGTCACTGGTTTGGCAAAAAACGCACCAGCAGGAGTCACCATGTCTTTGGATCTGACCGAAGGTAAGCTCAAATCTACTTTGTGTTTAGGAGGAAAACCTTGAATGTTTGTCGCGGTTGACTTCAACAAATGTCTAAATTCTTGGTTACTGGAATTTAGGAGCAACAGGGATTTTTTAGGCCAAGTTTTCCTCCTGACAGCTTGATTATTTATCCAATGTGTGCTGTAGAAACACAGTCCAAATGTGTAATCAAAGACAGTCCCGGCAAGATGTGTTTGATTTGCTGCACTCCAGCTGTGTAACGAGGCTGCCTCTGTGTCTCAGATTTTGTTTATTATCTGTGTCTTCTGCATGTGTGTAGCTTTAGGTGGGGGTGAGGAGGTGAAGAAGGATGATGCTCAGAAAAATGAGTTTAAGTTTCCCTGGAGCAAGGACAAGGATAAAGACAAGGTTAAGGTAGAGGCTTTGTTTGTGTGCATTCAAACACAATACCAAAAACTAAAAAGACACAATCAATGATTTATTCAGTCTAAACTTTTGCCATTTTCAGGGAGACAGCAAGGACAAGTCCGACAGCAAGGACAAGTCTGACAAAAAAGACAAGTCTGACGAAAAGGACAAGTCCGACAAAAAGGACAAGTGTGACAAAAAGGACAAGTCTGATGAAAAGTCAAAGGATGGAGACAGCAAAGACCACAAGAGCAAGAACAAGAAGAAAAAGGAGAAGAAAGAGGGAAATGAATCTGGCTCATCCTCATCCTCATCTTCTTCTTCATCCTGCAGCAGTGATGAGGTAGGCCCGAAGCTGCCGTTAGAAGTTTAAAAAAAAAATCTTACTAATGTGATTTTTTAATATACTCTAGTGAACCAATTTCGATTTTCCCCTCAGTGTTCAGTTTGAAAGTGTTCCCACTTCTGTAGTTTGTTGTTCTCAAGACTTTTGCAACTGCAATATAAGATTAAATGTAGGTTACCAGGTAACATACCTGTCAAACCTCGTTTCAAAGGAAAATGTGTGTACAATTTAGTTTGGAGCAAAACTGGTGGAACAGGTCTTGACAAGCAGTGTCCCTTCTTATCAGTTGTGACACACCACACCCTCCTGGGTGTGTGCTCTTTTCATAGCTCATACTGACATCAAGACAAACCCCTCAGAGCAACTCAGAGCAACCCCTACAATCTCACATGCTTTCAATCAAATCATTTTGTTGTTCAGTGGAACAACGCGTTGGCCACTTTGGTTTTCCATGACTTAGAGAAAAGAGCCAAACCCAGAGTGGGAGGGAAGAGAAACAGGTCAGACAAGATAGCCATAAAAGAAATGTTCACCTCAATGGAAGTGAACACACTGCGGTCATACCTGTCATGGCATGATTAAACTCTAACATTTCTGCTCTAAATGTGAGTGTAATCTTTGTGCTTATTATGGCTCATACTGTTGCAACAATGATTCATACGTTAAAGAGCCGTGGCACTCAAGATATTCTCTAATAAATCATTTTGAGTAGCGCTTTTGAATAGAGTTCACAGTATAATTATTTAAACTTCTAGTGCAGCAGTACATACTCATTGGTAAAAGAGAACAAGATGTGCATTTGGTGACAGAAGAGGTAACAATCCGGGGGAACTTGAAAATAATAACCGCACAACTCTCTGACAATATGCTCTGAGGTACAGAGGACCATAACTCTGGAACACCAGTCCTCGGACAAACTTGTCCATCATTATTCTCATTTAAGTCTAACATGACAAAACACCGGTGCTGTAGTTTTAGCTGTGTTGATGTGGTATGCATGCATGCATACATACATACTCACATACATATGCATATGCATATACATATATACACCCATATATACACATATACACCATACACACCTTGATCAAATCAAACAGGAATTAATGCAAAAAAGAACAATTTAATCTGTATAAATACACACAGACGTCACAGGACAATAAATTAAATTAAATTAGGTGGTTTTAACACCTTGAGGGCTAGAGATGATAACAATATAAGGGTAGTTAAACTAAATACTTTCTACAGGCTTTTACTCTGAAACAACAGGTCCGAGAAATAAACTGGAACAAACAGAGCGAGCATGTAGCCTATTCTTTGCGTGTACAGGGCACTTCAGATGCCTGAGGAGGTACAGGTTTATGTGGATTTTACACAGGGTGTTGTAGGAAGTGCAGGACCTTCAATGCTTTTTTATGATACAGCTGAGCTGAAATGCAGAAACGTTGCAGAGGAACCACTCAACAGCCAAGGCAGGTGTAGAAAATGATTTTATATCCTGTCACAGTGTAACTGTCAGAAACAGTGAAGCATAAAAACACTGCAGTCGTTGAAAAACATAACTTGAGAGTCACATTTATGATATGACAATCTCATGTGTATACTATATATTACTACGTCAAGTACTCATGTCAACTCAAGTCACATTTTTTTATGGAACACATTTAAAAAAACAACAAATGTTGACCAAAGTGCCGCACAAGGAGATGAAACAAAAGAAAGGCATTCTCATGTAAAAACACAGGGAATGAACAATAAAAACAGCCATAAAAAGGAGAAAGTAACTAAAGTTCATTAGAACATACAATATCACTACAAAATCATAACACGAAAATAGCATTGCATAAACAACAAAATGAAATACATAGAGCCGGGCAGTGTGGCCAGCATGTTGACGTAATAATGGTAAAAAGGCTTAAGAATGGGTCTAAAGACGGATCTTAAATGTCACTGACTGATCTGACTGTTGGAGGGCGACTTTTTCACGGATTAGGACCAGCAACTGAAAATGCTCCATCACCAATAGATTTGAAGTGGGAACATGTAATATTAGCTGCCTGATATTAACAATAATAACAGTATAAATCCTTATTTACTTTCCACATTGTCACTCCCTTAATCCTTAACTTCACATTTCTCTTGCACCTACATGCATGTATCTTTCAGAGATGGTGAACTGTAATTACAAATATTTACAGTTGAAACTGGAAAGAATTATACTGTAAATTGCGAGCCATAATATTAAGTGTTACCCCTTTCTGCAGTAACAGCACTGTCCTTTTTTGTCATTTCAGGGTTAATGCCTCCTGCAGGAACCGGACTGCTCTACTGGTCTCTAGTGTCTATTAACTGAATGACTGTGTGGTAGCTGGCCGACCGCCTGCTGATCGTTTCTAAACAAATCTGCTGATTCACTGAAGTAAATGTTTTGACACAAAAATGCCTGCAGGATTTCTTTTCCCCCATCAATGTCTTCTGTTAAGTAAAGTATGTTTTCTTTACCACGAGATGGCAGTGTAATCTGTTTTCAGGTCAAACACAGTTCTAGTCTCAAGTTTTATTTTCAAGATTTACATTGTAAGGGTACAAAAATATAGATGATGCTGTTTGTCATTGTAATTGATTGAAATGGATTCACTTAAGTAAGAGAATAAATAAAGCAGGTGTCTGTTATAATATGTCTTTTTTTAATGGAAAACCTCAGTCTTCACTGAATGTGTAATGAGAGCTGAGAGCTTTATTTGACCGTTAATCAAGATAATGCACAACCAAAAAATGGAAAATAGCAACATTTGCTACAAAATAAAAAGGAGTGTGCATCATCAAACAGCATACATGTAGTGTCCCGGTAATCATTCAATAGATCATGTTTTGGCTCACATTGTGCTTTGGTGCTGTGTCTCAGGTTATTTTTTCCCTGTGACAGTGTGACAGTATAGACTGTTTCAAATTCTGCTTTTGTATTTAGACATTAGTACAAATATCTTCTCATTATTTTTTTCTAAAAGATTCTTTTAAAGGTTTTAAACACTGTGCTGCATAAAGCTGGTCTGCCCTCAGGTGACACCAGAGAGCTCCTCCGTACTGTAACACAAACACATATGGCATGACATACAAGCTGTTCTACATTCTGTAACACCACTTTTCATTGTTAGATGGATGACGTACAAATTGTACGTCTCTTTGTTTTATTTAAAACAAACAAACATAATTACAGCTACAGTTATAGTCACACCCTTCTCCCCAGGTTTAGCCTTAAATCACCACCAACAACCATAATAACACTATGTTATTAATAAAAAAAATGTCAGAATTTTTAAATAAATGATATCACAACCTGTGATGGGAAGTGATTGCAGAAGTACTGCACATTTAAATATACTTTTGAGGTACTCATTCTTAACTAGTGTTTCCATTTTGTGTGACTTTACATTGAAATAAACCACATGTCAGAGTATTGTACTTTTTGCTCCACTATATTTATATGATTGCTTCATTTACTTTGTGGTTTAATATTTTGTATAATCCAAACACTATTAACCATAGTATTTTTGCCATTGGTTCCCTTTTTGTCCTGCTCAGCCTTGTCACTACACAGGTTTGCAATGTGCGTATAATTCTTAACTTTGATATGCGAGCTTGGACCTGAAAGTATCTGTCCTGCAGTAAATCAGTAATCCAGCTGAGCAGTGGTTGGGGGTGTGGTTAGGTGCGGTTAAAGCAGATTTCCTGTGTGTGTCTCTTTGCTCATTTGTTTGAGAAGGCGCACTAACGGGAGACACAATGTCGGGTTTTGATCTGTGTGATGGTAGGCTCAAATTTAACCCACTTTGTCTATTCAGGAGAAAAAAACTTGACTGTAAATGTTTGTCACAGTTGGCTTCAACACTGAGTGATGATAGTTCAAAATTTTATGTCATATTTATTCTAACCTCATATGTCAAATCTGTTTACCACCTGTCTTTTTTTTGCATGTGCACAGCTTTAAAAGGTGATGAAAAGGTGGCGCAGGAGGAAGCTCAGAGGGATGAGGCATTTTGTAACAGGTATAAGAGGAAGGATAAGGTAGGTGCTTTGTATGTGTACATTCAGTCAAATATGTCCATTTAGTACATACATGTGGTATGCATCTAATTGTAATTTTAGCAGTTTATTTTTGACAACAATGCAAAAAAGTTGCTTCAGTGGTAAATTTGCTTCATATATGCCCTTTCACTGGCAGCTCCTCAGCACAATACACACGATTCTTACTCTGCCATTTTGATGAATTATGATAAGTGCACTCAAACACAACCCTAAAATCCAATCAAATAATGTACTCAGTCAACCTTTGCCATTTTTTTTAACAGGATGACAAGGACATGTCTGGATGTAAGGGCAAGTCTGATCATAAGGACAAGTCTAAAAAGAAGCACAAGGACAAAGGCTGCAAAGATGGCAAAAAGAAAAGGGATAAGAAGGGAAAACAATCAGGCTCCTCATCCTCATCCTCATCCTCTTGCTCATCTTCATCAGCCAGCAGTGATGAGGTAGGTCCACTCCTGCAATCCTTTTTTTAAAGATGTCTTTCCACTGAAGTTGATATGAAATGGCTTTACTCTAATGAACTAGGCCTTAGTGTTTTGGATTTTTGTTACTCTGTACAGCCTTTTATTTCCCTTAGTGTTCAGTTTGTGTGTGTTCCTGCATTTCAGTCTGCAGGTTGTCTTTCTCAAGACTTTTGATAACAAGATGTGATAAAACGCAGCTCACCTGCTTTACCTGTTACACCTTGTTTCAAAGGTTGACAACTTGAGTGATAGGCTCATTGGTGCACGTAGAACATCCACAACAGGTGTGACCAGCAGTGCCAGTTTTAATCAGATATGACACATAAAGCTCATTCTCATGTTGTCTCAACATGTGAAAACCTTATCTGCATATTAATTTTAACTTGTTGTAACCTGAATTCTAACTTTAAACAAACCAGACTATATCATCACCTTTGGGTTAAATCCATTTCCCTAAGCAGCTTTGTTCAGAGGACACAGAACATGTTGGTCACATTTGTACAGATTATATGTACATCACGCTGCAGTCATGGTCTGATTAGACTCCCTAACATTCCTGCTTCAAAAGTGAATGTAGTTTTGGTGTTTGTTATGGCTTCTGCCACAATGACTCATAGATTGAAGATACACAAGCAGCATACTAAGTCTTAAAATAACATTGAAACCACTGTGCAGTAACAGCATTAACTTTTTTCTTGTCATTCCAGGAATGATGCTTCCCTTTGGGGCCAGCCTGCTGTTAGCTTCTCATGATCTATTGACAAAGGGACTGAGTGTTGTTGAGTGTGCAGTAGCACCACATTTTTTTCATGTCTTTTTGTAAGTGGTGCTGCTACCTACACGCACGCACACACACACACACACACACTCACACACACACACACACACACACACACACACACACACACACACACACTATGCACTGTGTGTAAGGCATCAAAACCTGGGGGCAGCATCAAAACAGCGAGTGATCATCAATCATAATCAAAAGGATGAACTATTTAAAATTATGAAGAAGTGCACATCCACAGTAGTCAACATTAAATGTTATATATAATTGGTTGAAATAATAACAATGATAAAAAAAAAAATATGTGTAATTTATAATGTATACTGCAATTGTAGAGTTCTGGCTTTCTCATTTGTAACATTGAAACATTGCTGATTAAACTATATGGAAGATTGCACTATGTGTGTGTGTGTGAGAGAGAGTGAGACAAAATGCCTGGAGGATTTTTTTTCTTCCATCAAGTTTTTCACCTGCAAATGTTGAAGGGAACAAAGTAACCAAAAAAAAAACAAAGTTGCTGTCAAATAGCAATACAAAATACACAAGTAAACATCATTTGGGTAAGATTTATTATTGGACATGCTCTACTTTGTTATTCAATTTAGGTCTTGAAACTAGTTTTTCGTCAGATTTAGCCAAGTTTTTACCTCGACAGCTGGATGTTTTTTGGCCAAACAGCGGTTATTATATGACGCGATGTACAAGGTCTTCTGCATTCTCTAACTTTTGTTTTGTTAGATGAATGAAGTGCACACCATTACCCATTATTTTAATAATAAAACAAAACAAAACATTTCATTTTAGCTTACAGCTATCACAGGCTCCTTTGATAACACAATATTAATAATGAAAAATACTGCCTATCTAAGTATATTAAAAATTATACAAAAATAAAAAATATATATACAAAAAAACAAAAAAACAAAAATATATATATATATATATATATATATATATATATATAAATACCACAGCTATGGTGGAAAATACGTACATTTAATGAAATACTGCACTTGAGTATCATTTTGAGGTACTTAAATAGTTGAAATGAGCTCCTGGATCAATTTATATTAAAATGCTTTTGTCAATGCAGAGGTGATAATATACATTTATATATATATATATATATATATATATATATATATATATATATATATATATATATATATATATATATATAAATGGCCATTCTGCATAATAACTGCTTCTTACTTTTGATACTTAAATTTTATTTTGATACCTAATTTTACTTAAGTAAAATATTAAATGCAGACCTTATGTGATGGAGCATTCACACTAGCACTGATACTTTTACTATAGGTAAAGAAAATACTTCTTTCACCACTGACCACATTTTCTCCTTGTAAATAAAAAAAACACAAAAGAAAAACTTCCAATATTATTTAATCCCAAGTGCTTCTTAAGCAGTAATTCAAATATGCTTAAAATATATATTTAATAAATTATATATATATGAGTGTTGTATGTAATGCCAAACTGTGAGAACCCTTGATCTAAGATCTTTGTTTTTTAGATGCTCCAGAATGGTCAGTGTAGCTGTTAGGTTTCTAAAAGTTCCTCTCCAGAAAGCAAGACCATGTTACAAAATTAAAGATTCAAAACTTAATTGTTACCTGCATCAAAGATCCAGCACCCAGTCTTAGAAAGTTTAATTGTGAGTGAACCTGCTGTGTCTTGTCATAGTAAAACCTTCCATGGAGGACTATCGTGAAACATGTCAATCGAAAATAACACAGCTGGTTTTGGGGCGTGGTTTAGATGTTGTTAATCCAGGGTTTCTGTGTGTGTGTGTTTGTGTCTCTGTGTTCGCTTGTTTTGGAAAGCACATGAACGGGAGTCATAATTTCAGGTAGGATCAACTTTACTTTGACAGTATTTAGTAACCTATAAGGTTAATGTTTTTCTTGAATGATTTCAACAGTATAATTTAAGTCTTGGAGACTGGAATTGAAGAGCAACAGGGTTTTATTTTTTACTTGGACCTGACAGTTTAAGTCGATATCCATTAATTAGATATTCCATTTAGAAAATGATTAAAAACATACGGCCAAAGAAAGTCCCAGCAGGGTGTTTGATAAGATAAGATAAGATAATCTATTATTAGTCCCAAAGTGGGGAAATTTGTTTTGTTAAAATGGTTGTGCTCTTGCCGAGGTTGCTTTTGTCTCTCAGATGTTCGATGAAAATAATTTATATTTGTATATCACATTTATTCTAACATAATATTTCAAACCATCTTACCATCTTTTGCTTGTGTGCAGGTTTAGGTGACAAGGTAAAGAAGACAAAAGTTGCAAAGAAAATGTGGCCCTGGAGCAAGAGGAAGAATGAGAAGGTAGGGTAAAATAAAGTAGAGGACTTGTATTCTGTTCTTATATTCTGCATTCTGTTTAATGTAGAAACTACTTTTGATTTTGTTTTATTTTATTTTTTAGACAGCAAGGCCAAAAGTTCCTATTCTGGTAATCTGTGCTGCCAATGCTTTGGCACAAAACACACAATTTCTTACTCTTGATAGATTTTAATAACTGGACTCAAACACTAAATACTCAAATCTAAAGACTAAATCTAAAACACTAAAGACTCAAATCCCTAAATACTAATCCAACAATATCTTGCTGAACAGAAACTTAGCTAAAAACTAGTTTTCAGCTAAGTTAGTTCAGTTTTAACTGTAACATGCCTGATGTTACATTTAATTCATTTCCTGTACAAACTAAATGGAACTGTTCTATTCAAAGTCAATGTTTGATGTTTTTTAGGAGGATGACAAGGGCAAGTCCAAAAGTAAAGACGAGTCTAAAAAAAAGCACAAGTCAAAGAGTGGAGACGGCAAAGATGGAAAAAAGAAGGAAAAGAAGGACGGAGCAGGCACCTCGTCATCTTCCTCTTCCTCATCCTCATCTTCATCCTCCAGTGATGAGGTAGGCCCTATTCTGCATTTTTAAAAATGTATTTATTTATTATAGAGATGTCTTGCTAATTTAATTTTTGACAGAGAATAATTTAACTCTTTTGAAGTAGGCCTCACTGTGCTGGATTCTTGCCACTCTGAGCACCCACACATAAAACTTCTATCACTCCTCAGTGCTCAGTTTACAAAATTGTTCCCACACCTTTGTAATTCTTAAGACTTTTCATGACAAAATGCAATAAATGCAGGTCATCGGATGACATACTTGTTACATCTCTTTTCAAAGACTGGCAACTGAATTTTTGACTCGTTGGTGCACATAAAACATCTACAACAGGTCTGACCAGCAGTGCCAGTTTTGATCAGATGTGTCACACCACACCCTCCTGTGTGTGCTGTGTGCAGCTTATTTGTGTGAATTATAGGTTTCCATGCAGATGACTAGAGCAAACGCTGCGGTCATGGTCAAACTGGAGTCAATAGAATTCCAACTCCAAAAATGAATAACATTCTGGCACATGTTAGTTCCATAATGACGCATACATTAAAGATATTGAGGGAGTTGTGGCTCTTCAGATGTTTGTTAATAAAACATCGATTATGCAGTTACAGCATTGTCCTTTTTGTAATTTCAGGGGTGATGCTTCCTGTGGGGGCCGGACTGCTCTCGTTGTCTCTCATGATCTTGTCTGTTAACAAAATGTGTGGTTAAGTGTGTAGTAGTATCATCTTTTCTTCCTGTCTTTTCATTGGTGTCACAGAAAAATGCTGGTCTTGTCTAAACAGATGTGCTCATCTAGTGAGGTAAATCAACAAAATGCCTGCAGTTTTTTTTCTCTCCGGTAGTCCTTGTGTCAGGTAAAGTGTGTTTTCTTCACCACAAGATGGCAATGTTAGCAGTATTTAAGGTCAATCACAAGTAGTAGATCAAATTAGTTTTATTTTCAAGATTTATATTTTAAGAGTACAAAAATACAGATTTGTTTTTTGTCATAGTAACTGATGGTGTTTGTTGAAATGACAAAATAGAAAGGATTGTTTTCAGAAAAAAGCTGAGTAAAATGAATTCAATAATAATTTATTTACTTCACATGAATTTCTGCAGAATTGTTGATAAGCTCTTTTGGTCTGAAATAATAATAATCATAATAAACACAACAAAACAATAATAATAATAATAATAATAATAATAATAATAATAATAATAATAATAATATAATAATAATAAAGAAATCTTAGTCCTCAGTGAATGTTTAATGGCTGCAGGGTGTTTTCACTTGACCTAAGTTGACACCATCAGCAAGTGTCAATGGACCAGAGGTTGAAGTATTTTGATCCTTTCCTTGAAGTAGAAATACCACAGTGTAAACATACCCTACTTGCATATAAATGTTCAGCATTTGAATTTTCACTCAAGTAAATACACAGAAGTAAAAAAAAAAAAGTATTTAAAGTGATTATACTCAATGACCCTCTTTAGAGTTACATTGTTGTTAAAATCCTTTTTTTAAATTCAATAAAAATATATGCATCATATTTCGAGAGATAATCTTTTGTGTGTAAAAATATAAATTTGCAAAAAATAGCAATAACAGATAAATGTAGTAAAGCAAAATGTGGTGTATTTCATTCATTCATCAAGTATTGTAGGTGTGGAATTATAAAGCAATGTAAAATTGAAATACTACTGTAACAAGTACCTCAAAAACGTACTCAAGTGCACTTGAGTAAATATATACGTAGAACATATATTCCAGGGTTAGGGTAGTGTGTGTTGGTTCAGGTTTAACAACAACAACAAAATCTCTGGAGATAAAGTGAAGCCTCTTGAAGCAATGTCTCTAACCACTAAAAAATAGTTATTGCAGCAGTAAAGAAAGGATCAGCCGTTTACCAGACATCAATATTCAAGTTGTCGTGAACCCCAGCCTGGACTGACAGGAGAACAGAATTACAGCATTTAGCGTTGAGGATCTCCTTCAGGTCTTTTGAATCTTTTATGGGAGAGCTGAAAAAAAGAAGAAAAATGGAGCCGTTTCAGAAAGGAATCAATAATAAATCAAGCATGCATGTTTCCGGGGGTTGCTGAAGAAACCCAATTTAACCCATCCATCATGTTCAAACCTTAATTTTATTTTTGGGAATACTGAAAGGAGAAATCAGTGGGTGATTTACAACAACAGTTTTGTTCACCTAAGAGGTTTTATTTGTGTGAAAACTGTGCCTCTTTGCAGAATGGCATGTACTACAACATCTCTTTCTTTGAATTTCTTTCCTACATTGTCGTGACTGAACACATTGCCTTTGTTTGATTTTATCTTGCTTCTGCCAACTGAGGCACAAGTGAACAAGTGAAACTAGAGCTCAAATAACACTTGATTATCCTTTGGAAAAGATGCTTTTGTTTAAAATACCTGGTTTTGGGGGCGCGATTCTAGTGAGAAAAACAACAATGTCAGGTCACTTCAAAACACACAAGTCTGGAGTCTAAAAAAAAGCAGCTGGAAACACAAGAATGACTCGCTTAAACACAACTGGTTTTGTTGTTCGTTGGTCTTGAACAGTGGTTAGTCAGACATAACTTGCAATTTAAAGATGATCAAATCAAACGTATAAAATTAAAATATGCCACTAAAACTAAAAAACAACAGCAACACAAGCTATAAGGTCAGAAAAAAAGAAGAAAAAAAGGGTGTGCATCAATGCATTTCATAAACAGAACTCTGTATGTGAAGTGTCCCAGTAATTAAGACGTCAGCTGGTTTTCTCAAACTACAGAGTGTCTTTGATTCAGAAGTCTTTAAATTTTGTGCTGCATCAAGCCAATCTGTCCTCATGTGACCGCAGAGAGCTCCTCCAGGTGTACACCAAACACTGAGCTGCGTCAAACTTTTAAGATCTGACCTGCTGCACTGGATGTTGTTTTCCCTCTGATGCAGTTTGCTTGAATGCAATATCACAATAGCAGTATGACCTTTTCACAGAGAGAGCTGAGGGTGCATAAGAAAAAAGTTTAAAGTTCAGGCAGAAAATAGAGTAAGAAATGAGGAAAGAGAGGGATAGATGTGAAGGCCTCGGGGCATCCCTAAGATCCTCGATCTTGTACCTTATTTGTCTGCAGTGGCAGCTAAACGTCTGTGAATTTCTGCCAACAGCTTCTGAGCAGAATAAAGGATGGAGGGATGGATGAATTGATGCAGAGATGGGTGTCTAGGACATCGACTCTCTTATGTCTTTCCCTTTGACTTTCACTTTCTGAAAGTCTTAAATATAAAATTAGAGGGGTAAATTCAAAACCACTTCAATCAGAATGTTTCACTTTTGATGTTTGGATGGTTGTTTTAGCTAATGAAATGAACTGTACTGCAACCACATGTAAGGAGAGGCAGAAAAAGATACAAGCAGCTATTTAGTGCTGAGGTGAGCTGAGTGTGATCAGTGGATCAGAGTGATTAGAGGCCTGAACACAGTTTGTTTTGATGAAGTCTCTTCAGCTGCTTCTTTTAATCACTCAGTTCCTTTGGCATGCAGACACTGATAACAGACACGTTGCTTTTTTTTGATACATACTTACCATGCTTTGATTAAAAAAAAAATCAAAAGATTTAATTTTAGGTAATGTCTTTACACACTATCACACACAGAGAGGTGCCACTTTTTTATAGAAAAATAATCTGCTGTCACTGTTTGTGCTGTGTTTTTTTCCTCTGATTGGTAAACTCACCTGAGTCAGATTATTATCTGTGTTGCAGTGATGCTGCACTAATATTTAGATTACAAAATTATGAAAAATGACTCAGCACATATGACCTAATGCAGCAACAACCTTCAAGGAAGCTGATAAATTTTACTACCATAGGAAATTATCTGATCTTTTGGATGTTTTTCTCCACACAGCAACAGTCTTGTGTTTTATTATAATATACTATTGATTATCTTTTGCACTTATTATCTACGATAACATTTTTAAAATGCACATAGTCACTAAAAAGAGAAGGCTATCAAAGATATCCTACTGTAATCTAGTTTAATCTATTCCATCATATGTCATTATATTTATCTGCTTTAATTCTATTTTAGACTTGTTCTGTTTTATTCTAATTATTCAAATTATTATTATTATTATTATTATTATTATTATTATTATTATTATCGTTATTATTATTATTATTATTATTATTATTATTATTATTATTATTATTATTATTATTATTATTATTATTATTATTATTTTATCATCATCTGTTTATTCTATGCTGTTTTCTATTCTATTCTATTGAAGTTAAGATGATTTTCTTCTGTCGGTCGTCCTATGATCGCACCACGAGAGGGCATGGACGTCTCTCTCTCTCGCTCTCTCTCTCTGTCTGTCCCGCGATTGGCGTCAGCGGTCTCCTAGCAACAGCCGGGCTCGAGCTCATCTCAATCATCCGCCACTGGGTGCCGTCAAGCCGCACGGACACACTCAGATTAAAACAGGAACCCTGGTGGATTTTACTAACAAATAAAAGCACTCCGAGTTCTACCGTGTTTTTCGCCGTCTCATTTACTGTAAGCCCCACTTTTTCTTTGTTCCTGGATGACGGTGCTTGGTATTTTTTTTCCAGCCTACTGCAGAGTGGAGGGGAGTTAAGAAAAGTAGAGTGTTGTGGAGTGGAGGAGACTCACATTTAAGCTGAATTGTTTAAAGTTAATAATCTATTTTTATTTCGTATCCCCCCCCCCAACATATTTATCTTTGATTTTCCTTTTTTTGTTTTAGTTTTTGAAGACTGGTGAAAATTCTCAGACAGTCAGGTCATGGTAATTCTAGGTGCTATATCATAGGTAACTGGACCTGCTTGACTTTCTTGAAGACATTTGTGTGTGTGATTCCTTACAGAGTTGTTGGTCACATGTGAGCTGTGAGTTTCAGAGTCATTTCACTTGGCCACCATCATGTAGGTCATTAGGATTAGTTGGGTCCAGGTGTGATTGAGTGTTAAGCTGTCTGTGGAGGGAACTCCTCACACCTCAACAACTGTGAAAGGGCTCGCACTGCTGGGCCAAAAGCGTGCAAAAGCCGCCTGGCTTTGTCTGTTGGAACTGAAAGAGTGGCGCAGAGGAGAGGGGAAACGTCTTCCAGAAACTTAAGCAAGTCCAGCTGCCTACGATATAGCACCAAGGAAAACTTTTTTTTGAATGTAGGAAAGTGTGTGGAGCGCACAGTTGTAGACAAGAGAAGTACTTCAACCTCGACGCACGGACTGGCCATCTAGTGTCACCTCATAATTAACATCGGTGGATGTTTTATTTTGAAAAACATCAATGGGAAGTGGTATTGTCTACAATGATGTTAGCTTTACTCTCAGGTCCGTTTAGCAGCAGCAGAACGGACGAGAAACCATGGAGCGCAACAAGACGCGTTGGAGAGACTCACCAAGCGGACGGGAAAAGTGCCAGTTTCGGGTCTGTTTCTGAGTCACTTTTAGCGACAGTCGGCACATTTTGGTTCACCAGCAGGTGGACATTGAGTTTTCACAAGCGTGCGTAAATTGACTGTTGAGGTTTAGGAAAGAAAATAGTCTTGGAGTGACCAGCAGCTACCAAAGAACGGGAGGAAAGGAGGAGTAAAAAGAAGTGCTCGAAGGAGGGACGAGTGCCCGCTGGACAGAAATGCACTCTGTGTCATTTTTCTCAGCACATTTGGACATTTCACGTTGTTTGGGGGAAATGTCGTTTTGGTGCGCTGCGTAAAAACCCCGGACTGCTTTCATGTCGCATGCCATTAGAAGGAACAGTTACTTATCTTCAAGGAAAGTGTGAGCGGAGCTGAGATTTCTTTAAAAAGGAGGCACTGGGCTAAAGATAAGAAACAGTGACTGAACAGTTACGAACCATGGTGAAGTTTCATAACTCGGACCTATGGATAGCCTGGATGGTCATCTTCTGCATGGAGGGTAAGTTGTGTAACTTGTGTGTCTCTCCTCAACTTAAGCACAGTACACATAGTAATAAAAATAATAATAATAATAACAATAAAATAATAATTGATTATTGTTATTATTATTATTATTAGGAGTATGAGAAAAAATGTCGAAAGGCTTCCAGATACTCTATCACGTGTACCAATCATTATTACAATACATCTGCATCAGCGCTGCAAAAAACAGATGTATTTGGAATTAACCTCTCCCCTCCAAGAGCGCGTGCCACATCCATTTGATTCCCCCTCCTCCTTCTTAATACTGTATGTTTGGATCTGACAAATCCCACAAAAAAAAATAATCATTTCCACAAAAACTAAAGCACCGATTTAGGATGACTTTTCCCCAGTAGTCGCATGTCATGTCTACCAAAAGCACTTTTGATTGTGCACATGTTACCCATAATGCGCCCTATGGTGCGCTGGTACCCGTCCGATTAACCAGAGGAGACCTGCTGCAGAAAACCCCAAAGGAAAATTATTTTATAGACTACTCCCATAATTTTCCTATGGGGACTTACACGTGCACATGTGTGTGTCCTTATCTTACTATTTAGTCCAGTTGTGTTAATAGTAATCCAACAAGCTATTTGGAGTGATTGTAAGTTTGTCATACTATTATGTTGGCTCTTTGTTGTATAATATAATAACCCATGAAACACTGAAAATATGACTTAAGATTTGTCTGTCATATTTGTTCGGTAAATTGTAAATGCTTTCAGAGGTTTTCTGCAGTACAGGCAGGAGATGAAATTGAAAACTCTCCACAATAGAAGTGTCATTACAGAAAAGATGAATGACACAATAAATGAGCATCATTTGGAAATGTATTCATGCAAATGTGATGCAGGCTAATGAATAAAGATGTTTAAAATGCATAAAGAGGCCGTTAAATAGCTTTAAGTTAAAGATGTATGAGATCATCACTTTCACTGTCTTTCATGGTGTAAAAATCTTAATCAGAAAAACAGCAAAGCAGAGCTGAAAAATTCTCGTCAATGCCAACCAAGTCCCCTCAGAGCTTCATGTCAGGACACAAGAAGCTTTTCCACTGAATCCTGCAGGCACACACACACACACACACACACACACACACACACACACACACACACACACACACACACACACACACACACTGGCCTGGTGGACATGTCAGTTTGAACAAAACAATTATGTGAGATTGAATTTAGTCCTGATTGCCCGGGTGTTTCACCCTGCCGCTCAATTGTTTAGCTCCATACCTCTGGAGTGAGTGGATGTATAATGTCTTGTCAGCTTTACTCTGGTGCACACACACACACACACACACACAGACATGCAATCAAGCTTATTTAATTTAACCACTCTGACCCTTTGTCTGATAAAACGGGTTGATTCACATGTGAGTCACATGTCCATCCAATTGAAAAAAACCTCAGCCACTGCAATGAGAGAAGGTTCAAGACTGTAAATGACTTTATAGAGAGAACAAACTGCTCAGTGTGTAAGAGCCCAGTGACTCTATTAATGAGCCAACTTGTTCAGAGAGAGGCTGCAGTTGCTGGACAGTTTTTCTTCTCTCCTCTCGCATCTTGGTGGGGAGCTGCCAGTGTTTCTATAAATACATTCTGATGCAGCAAAGTCAGTATTGATTGTGGTTGCTTGTTTTGGCTGTCTGTACTGACCTCCACTTTTTGCATGTCAGACAGTGTCACTAAATTATTCTGATCTGCGTATTATGTTATAATATGTTATGTCTGCTAGTTTAATCTTACTTGTACGTTGTTAAAAAAAAACTCTTGGGGTGGCTCAGTGGATACAGCGGGTGCCCCAGGTATAAAGGCTGTGTCCTCGCTGCAGCGGCTGTGGGTTCAATTCCGGCCTCGGCTCTGTGCTGCATGTCACCCCCTCTCTCTCTTCCCCCTTATACACTTGTGCTGACCTATCAATTAAAGGCAAAAACTCCCCTCCCCCCCCAAAAATATCTTTAACAAAAACTCTTAAACCTTTATGACAAAAGTGTGTTTTTTGGCTTGAATACATGCCCTCCAGTTTGTGTTTGTTGCTGTGGCTGCACACTAAAAAGAAGTGAAAAGAGAAAAGTTTTGAAAAGCAGAAAACAGTGAGCAACTATGACAGGTGGAAGTAAAATTCATAAATGACTTGAACAGACGTCAGCCACGGACAGGTTTTCATGTGCAGCATCAATTAGAGGACATGTCATGTCCTTGTCCAACCATCAACCCTCCCAAGTCACACATAAATATTGTATCCTTAGAAAAAAGCATCTCTACATAGTGAAGGAAAGTTATTCAGTGCTTTAAACGTCTGAAGAAAGTTTGTATAAGTTAAAAGAATAAACAGTAGAGGCTCTATGCTAATAAACTGATTGGTTCCGCTGTTGTCACAACGAACCCCCGCAGCAATACCAACACAGAGCAGCTCTGTCCATGATGCTCCGATTAACGATTCACCCAGAAAAACCCTGGGGTGTTGCAGGGACTAAACCGGAGGTCCAATCAGTTCAGCAAATTAAATTCAAGCGGAGGTGGTGGCTCTGAACTTTTGAGCCACCACTGTTGTTTGTTTTGGCTGGTCTGCATAATAGATTCTTGTATTAAAATTTGCATACATTGAAATGTTTGTATTAGCCTGTGGGCTTCCATCCCACTGTCCTGTATGTTTGAAATTAAGAGTCCAGTGGGGATGGGGAGCGCTCAAGCATAACTAAAAAAATACAACATGGTGTGTTTCTTAAACTCATTGACATTCAGGGCATTCACGTCTGCATCAAAGCTGAACTTAGACTAGCTCCTTTCTCCACTTTTCTCTGTGAGCTTGTTAACTTTTGAGGATCTGTTAGAAATCCCACTATGAAATTATTTAGTCAGCCTGGTTTGTTTGTTGTTTACTTGGTCTCCTTTGTTCAGCTTGCTGATTTCATTTAAGTAAATTTGTCATTCAAATATATTTCACGCCAAGCAATGGTTTCACAGTAGCAATCAGTGGTTTGGGTGATTTGCTGGCCAAAAAACATCCAGCGGTCGAGGTAAAAATTGGACTAAATTTGGTGGAAATGTTGTTTCAAAACCTACATTCAACAACTTTATTAGAATGTATAGCTGGTCCGATGAATCCACTAGATTAAATAAATCTGCAAATCACCAAAACCGTGTTTACCTGTCTGTTTTTGTTGCGACTTCAGTAAATTTTTCCCTTCAACATTTGTAGTCAAAGATAATGAGGGATGAGAGAGAGCAGAGTGACAAAAGCTTTGAAAAGATTTAAAAATGTGGTGGAGAGAGCTGCACAGTTTTTGTAACCTCAGGTGATCTTGCTCTTTAAAGCATCTGATTTGGAATATGCCTCTCAATGTAAAATTCCTGCTAATGCAGGATGCAAATGATAAAAAAAAAAAAAAAAAATCCCGTCTGTGTCAGTTTTATCTCATAAGTAGCGTTTTTTTCCCCCCTCCTCTTTCCGCCTGCTGCTAAAAAGGAGCAGCTGGAACAAGAGTGTTGGACAGATGGAACTTTCCACCTCGATTATTTTTCTCACTAAAAATAGCTTCTCAAAAAATTAAAAGACCTCTGGGACCGCTTGCAAAGTGCATGTGCGTATGTGCATGTGCGTGTGTATGTTTGAGCGACAGAGGCGCGGGGAACTTCAGACGACGGGGTCCTCCGATGATGGCAGCAGCAGCCATCCTGGGACTGTGAATGAATAAATGATGGGCAGATATTTGGAGGAATAGAGCGCAGCATTCACCCGGTCCCACAGTCTCTTAAGCACACATTAAACTAGGCCCCAAAGAGTCCACAGGCTGCTCTGCTGCACGGCAGTTGGCCAAGCATCTGGGGCAAACATCTGATCTGGTCAGTTCACAGAGGTTTGGGGCTTTGAGGTTTTTGGGGTTGGTTGTACCTTTAATCAGAGTGGCAAATGAGGGACTCATGAGTGAATCATGAGCATGTAGGGAGCAGGGTGATGCTGTTGATGCCGAAATGTGATCATTTGTGTTTTTAACTGCATTTGGGTTAGTTGATTGGGGAAATAGGGTGTCGCTTATTAAAAAAAGAGGCTGATCTGGAGACAGGCAGTATGTTTGTTAAACTTGTTTTAGATTAATGTTCATCATCTCTGACACTTGAAGTGACAAACATCTTGCTTTGCAGTGGATGTTTGTTCATGTCAAATGAGCAACTTAATCACTGCAACATCATTCTGTGCACAACCTTATTTTAGAACATGTAAAATATTTGATCAGTGTATCAAAGTTGCAATGAAAATGCTCGAGCCACAAGATCTTTGCCCTGTGCTGCAAGATCATGGATGGATAGGAAATAGATGCAAAGGAACTGCAAAGTGACACAAAATAACCACAAAAAGGGACAAAACAACCACACCTAGACACAAAATAACTACAGACATGAAATGATAAAAAAAGATGCAAAGTTACCTAAAAGAGACACAAAACACTTCCAAGAGCCACAAAATGATCAAAAAAGATTAAAAAATGACACCAAAAAGACATAAAATGACTTAAAAGGGACACAAAACGACACAGAATTTAGAGACACAGTTAAGAGACACAAAACAACAATTTAAAAAAAAAGGAGGCAAAACTACAACAAAGTCTGTGCTTCTCACTCATGTATAGGAGAGGTGGGGGAGCCCTGACAAGACCACATAACATAACTGAATGTATATGCTTTATGTGTATAAAACAGAATCTTTGTCCATGACGTACTGTGACAGATTTTACTATTCAGATGAGTCCGTCTTTTAACTTGATTTCCTTTCACACGCATGCGTGTGTGTGTATGTGTGTGCGAAGAGCCCTGGGCTTATACATATTTAAAGCGGATGTCTTCCTCCTGTCGTGGCACCCTGTAGATCCTTTCCTTGAAATGAGCAGTTTTGCTTCGCTGGCTCTTGTGGTTTGACAGGACCTTTGCTGACAGGACTCCTCCATCACATCTCAGGAGTTGTTTGGAACATGCAGATATAACATTAAGGAGGCCATTTGGATAAGTGTCATATGTTAGAAAAAAATTGTTTTTTTAAATAAATGTTCAACTCTTTGTAACTACCAGCATGTTTCAGTGTTGTGCTTACTTACATGACAGTCATACGCATAGTTGTTGCTTACTGTCAGGGATTGTTCTGAAGACTTAAAATGAACAGAGAGATTGAAAAAAGTCCCTTAAATCCCATGAATTTGAGCAAACTCATGACATGTGAGTCAGAACCCTAAACTACAGTCACTAATTGGAGCTTTCCACAGACTTTGCTCAGACAGAATAATTATTGTTTCTTTGTACTCTTGTGCAAGATCTTGCACAATATCGCATCTGTATCACAAAATTAGCAATTTTCAACCTTGACTCTAACTGACAATCTTGGAATAGAAATCATGTTTAACCATCAAAATTATGTGCCAGCCTCAAAAGGCTACAATTTGTGTTGTTGCTTTATTTATCTTTACAAACGTGATGAAAATAGTGTGCCTCTCTCTGTCTTTAGGGCACCTGCTCACTTTCATGTTTGCAAACAATCCATGTTAATTGACTTATATTTTACAAAAGCCCTCCCACACCATTTGCTTCCTTGTGTGTGTGTGTGTGCGTGCGTGCGTGCGGGCGTGTGTGTGATATATTGCAGTTCTCAGTCAGTGTCTGCCAGAGGGTCGTTAAGTTGATCTCTGGTATTACCAAGAATAGTTGCTGTGTTTATCATTGTAAGCCTTTATGAACTCAGATCAATGGCGAAGGAAATACTGCTGTGCACACATTATTTCCACAAGTGTGTGCTAACAGGCATGGTGTGTGTGTATGTGTGTGTCTGGGACCACATATTCCCCAGGCAAATAAATCACAGCGGATCCCAAAGGATCAAGGTTTCCCTCGGACTGTAATGACCTCATCAGTTTGATCAACCAATCACAAATCTTCTGTTTCCAAACAGTCAGTTTGTCCTTTAGGTTCTTTAGGCCGGTTCACGCTTTCCAGTGGGCTCAGTGTTGAACTTAAAGGGAACTCTCTTCAGACTTTTATGCTGTTCATTTACATGCAGAGGATATGAATAGACTATTGATTTGGTCAGTCAAACCTTCTGGAAATTAAAACTTCAGCATATTTTTCCGAAACTTAAAAAAATGTCTAAAGCCCAGAAGTTAATGATGTTTAAAGGATTCTGATGATTATGATTATTACCACCAAACTGGTAATTCATATCCTTAAATTACTTAATTTGTTTCCCAGAATTGCTTATCCATTTCCTGAAATTATGAAATCATGTTCACAGGTTACCTTGGGACATGTTCTTTGCTCTTACTTTGCATCCTCCTGTAGCCAATAAGCCAGAGCACTTTTTTGAGTAACAGTCTTAATGAGATTTTAGAAGAATGTGTAAGAAATATAAAAAATTACATCGCAAATTCAGATGCATAGCCGCATGTAAATAAAACTGTGACAAATCAAAGGAATTGTAAAGCTGGGGTAGGCAGTTTTATTTTGACAACAGTGGTTGAAAAAAACCCCAAGAATAACCTTTTAGAATATTGTATTTTGTGAGGGTCTGGTCTGAGAGAAAACTAGACTTCTGCACCTGCCTCTGGGTCTGTCTTCAGGCTTTAGCAAATCTGGACTGTGACAGAGCATGTGAGCGGAGCGTAGTGGGGTGCCCAAGCGGGAGGATTTTGGCTGGAGCACAGAAAGCCTTTTATAAAAAGCTGGAGAATCACCTTATCTCTCCCTCCATCACGCTCCAATTTCACTCTGGTACCACTTGCACCATGCGTCTGAAGCATGTCTGACCCAGACAATGATATGATACAAGACGTAGAACATGGCAACATCGTTTCAGTCGGTGAAGATTCACTAAGGAATCGCATTTATCAGACTACAAAAGAGTACTGAAAAATTGAAATGTGCAATGGCGTATAATTCGGGTTATGACTGACACTGCCAGCAGCATGATAAAGCATTTAACCTCCTCTCTTGCACTGAGGTAGAGGATAGTCAGGGACCACCTGCGCTCTCACAAATCAAACAAGCTAAAATTAAAATACAAGGCAGATGTTTTTATTTTCTTTTTCTGGAGTGATTTGAGTGGAGCGGGGTGAAATCTGAGTGAAGGGTGAAGCGATAATTAACGGATGGGCCTGCGTCGCCTCTGAGCGGGCAGAAAGTACAGCTCCGTGTGCGAGGAACGGGAATTCTCATCGCTTTACTCTGCTTACATGCTCTGACCTGTGACAAGAATACTTTGGCTAATCACAGGTCATTTCAGAGAGATGGCATTCCTGTTGGCTGCTCTGTAAATGCAGATGCACGTACTCATGCCCTCTGATAATGAAGTTTGATTCAGTGGTAGAAAATCATGCAGGATATACTGCAAAGCAACTCTAAAAGGGAAGATGGACTTATTAATCAAAAAGAGTTTAAACAGTCTGACAACACATGCAATAAATCACTTGTTACTGTCAGCTGGGCATTTCAGAGATGGACAAAAAATGTTGCTAATAATTTAGCCTTCTGCTAACTGAAGCCAAAGGCTCACGGCAGCAGCTTATTAGCTCACAAGAGTCTTGAATCACAGGATATCACCTCAAGGGGCTTTTACAGAGATGGACCTTCAGTGAGCGATGATAGTAATTTGAATTCAGCCAGCATAAACCCCCAGCACCAGGGACTGTTCTGACTTCCCACTGGATCAGCAAACTTTCTGTTGCTGCTTATACACAGGTTTGACCTGGTGCTGCCACTGACAGCCTGGCGAACTATTTATGATATTTTTTTAACCCTTGCAACCTGCAAGAAATGTTACATTGAAAAGCTGTTGCTGCTGCTGCTGCTGCTGATGATGATGATGATGAAGAAGAGTGCAGACTCAACTGTGTGGGGTTTTAGGTGAGAGTTTCCTGGCACAAATGACTCCTGATGCAAGGACTACAGTATATATAGGTATTTTTGACTGTACTCTCCGGAGTACTGCAGCCTTGCATCTCTAATTTGAAATTGATTGTTAATTGATCCACACAACAACTAAATGACCTTACAGCACTTGATGAACCCAGCGGCTGATCTGGCTCATGTCACACTGAGGGATAATGCAGATCCTGTGACCTGCTTTGAGTGCATGGTGGTCCATTGAGCTGTCTTGACCAGATAATTGTGCAGGCTCTAAAAATATACTGTGGATAATTTCATATTCTAGAGGAATGTAATTTTGTAAATTGCTAACTGTTGCACACAATAAATTGTCTGTGCTCTTCTGTAATGGCTATCTCTACTGTCAGGTGCCTGGTTGAGAGCACCTACAGAAATTACTTCTCTTCATTGAGTTTTTGAAAGCTTTCGCGGGTCAGAGGCGTCAGACATAATGTGGTTTCAAAAATGATGAAGAACGAGTCAGCTGCAGGTTTTTTGCTGCCGTATACAGTCTTTTCTTTGGGTTTGTGGAAATTTCCTGAATCATGTTTTTAGCCCTCTGACAGCAACATGTTAGTTTAGTGGAAGCCTTTATCTTTGTGGTCAGGGTGAGGAGATGAACTGAATTTGAAACCCTCTGCTTGTCATCCTGACAAACACATCTGCTAATGGAGTGAAAATGCAGAATACTGCAAAGAGAAGAGAACAGAGGGGAACAAAGTGAAAAAGGGGACAGATTCTCCTGCATTAAATATGCCCAGGGCTTTTCACAGCCATAGGTAATTCATAAACTGGCTGTTGGGCTAAAACACTGCTGTTTTATTTGTGCTTTTGCTCTTTTAATCCAGTTCAATGTCTCTACTCTCAAAATCTATTTACAAGAAGCACATTTCCAGAGGCAGCAGGGTGGCAAAAAGGTATACTACGCAGGCATTGTCAGCAAATGTGTATAAACAGTATCACCAGTGAAAATGACGGCTGACCCACAATTCATTATATTTGCTTTTTTTTTTCTTGGTGCAGTGTCCATGGGTTTTCTAGCTGTCTAATTGATATGTACTGCATATGATCTGGTATCCGGTCGCTACGTTTTTTTGTCAGTCCAGATATCACTTGCGCACCGACCTCAGGAACATCCTGAAACAAGCACTTCTTATCGTTCATAAGTGATGTTTTACACGTTATATTTTTCTTAGGAAAACCTGCATAGCATACCTTTAAAGGCATATTAGAGTTTCATATAATCTGGTAGACATGGCTTTTGCACTGAAAGTTAACTGCTGAATCAGTTTATATATATATAAACATTTAACTGATGCAAAAGGTGCTGGAATAAATGTAGGATGATTAATATAATGACTTGCTTTATATACATAAAGTTGGTGGATATGAAAGTACAGCATGCTTAGATTTATATTTTACAGTACTGATGTGTACATTACATGTGTACTGAGAGGAAGTATGCACAAAACTAAGATCAAACTTGCAATAAACTAAAGTGAATCTTAACAATCAGGTATCTGGAGAAATACACAGAAAGTTCAAGTAAAGCCATCTGCAGTTTGTGCTAACCCCACAAAGTGTATTGCTCTAAACTTTGAGTCAGCACTGTGCTTGTGCAAAACACTACAGTGTTACTATCTGGTTAGTAAGGACACTGAAATGAGATGTCCCTGCAGGAGTGGAAGGAGAACTCTTAGTGTGACACACTTTGTCTCTCAGTAAATGTGTGTTAACTGCCTGAGTCGCTCCCTGTAGGAAAGGTTGCGCGTCAGCTCTCTGTAGTTTCATTATTAGTCCCTCTTTTGTACAGCGGCCCAGAGCCATACTCTCACTTGTGTTTCTCTTCTGCCCCCCCCCCCCCCCCCCTCTCTCTCAGGTGTCAATCTCTCTTGCTCTCTTTAATATGACCTCTATCTTACATTTCTCTCCAACCTCCTTGTATTTGTGTTTTGCATCCCTTTACATCACTCTTTTTTCCAATTTGGCTCTCTCTTGCTGTCTCTTTTTTGCTCTCTAGATCTCTCCGTGCCTCTCTTTCACACACTCTGAATTTCTCTCTCTCTCTGCCTCTTTTTCTCTGCCCTCCTACACAGTGTGCCGACACACAAATGACTTTCCAGGGATGAGGATGAGACTGAAAAGTGGTCCCCGCTTGCTCTGTCCTTGCAGACAACGAATGAGCTTGTCAAATCTGATGCATGTGAACAGCCAGGAAGAATGGGGCATTAAGGCACACAGTGAGGGACAGAGAGAGAAAAAGAGAAAGAAAAAGAGAGAGAAGCAAACACGAGAGATCCCATCTGTGCATTGTTACAGCAGACTTCACCTTAACATTGCCACTGTTGTGTCCAATAGAACAGGAGGGGGCACAGGTGGGACATTGAGAAACTGGGGAACACACACTCTGCCCATTTTATGTTGATATACACACACTCAGATGCGCTTGCGAGGGAATATCACAGACGTACATTTGCAGTACCTGCACATGTCCACACACAGATATACAAAAACACAATTTGAGTGCATAGAAATGTGGACATCCATGCACACGCGCGCGCACACACACTCACACACACACACACACACACACACACACACACACACACACACACACACACACACACACACACACACACACACACCTTCGTCCTAAACAAACAGTGAATTTTCATATTCATATCAAGTTGATCTTAGTTGATCTACCCCTTAAGTAAATTAAATATGTGCTACTGTATGTAACTCTATTTATTGTTTATTAATTATTATGAGAAGGGTGTCATTTTTTTGCTTAAGCACCAGGCCCTCTAAATGTATGTATACAGCACTGCAAATTACAAGTTTTCTTTTTTTCCATTTTTCTCCTGTTGAAATAGAATATTCCTTTATTGATAGAATAGAATATTCCTTTATTGATCCCCCATTGGGGGAAATTCCAAATGTTACAGCAGCATGAAAAAAGAAAAGTGAAATGTAACAAAGAAAATAACAATAACAAATAACAATAAATAAGTAATAAAATAAGTATGTACATAGAGGAAATAAGGTATGTACACATAATAATAAGTAAGTAATAGAATAGTATGTACACAAAAGATGGATTAGAGAATAAAATGAAATATATATTGAAATACTTCCATTTCACATGGTGGTTTAACTTGATGACCTGTCGGCCACTAAAAGTTGTTGAGCACATACTCTAAACTTTAACGGTTGAATTAAAAAGATGAGATGAGCACTTCACTTTCTTTACATGCCATGAGACCTTCTTCTTGTGGCGAACATGTAGGCGATGTTATTTGAACAGCAGTATGAGGGGCATGGATATCAGGGGGCACCATATGTTGCTGTGTCCCTTCAACCCTTAATCCATGCCTCCACTGCCTTATCTGGTTGCCCTCCCTGACAGCCTGGAAACTGGTGGTGGGGGCAGGAAAACACTGCCCAGTACGCTGCACACTGTTTTGTATTTGTAAAGTGCTCAATTTGCAAATCCACTCGGCCCTAGACAGTTTTGCCAGAATATGAAAAAGCCAAATTTGCCATCACACACACACACACACACACGTTAAGGCATGGATATACCTATCCACCCACGCATAATGACACACAAACACACAAAGGTTTTTCACCCCCCTTCCACATGCATTCATATCACGAGGATATTGCACAGACTTAACTGATAATGCCAGATAGTAGTATTGTCACCAACTCCACTGACACACTATGTGTGTGTGTGTGTTAGTGTGCTTGTGTTCTATTTGTCCACTGTCCTACAAAAAGCCTTTTAAGTAGATCCCAGCTATTGGAGGAGATTTAAATAAGCGTAACACAATAATGGAATGTTTGTCCATCCACGCTTGTCTCACATGACATCCGCTATGGGGAGGGATGAGGGAAGAAAAAATAGAACCACTTTACAAATGCAGAAGGATACCTAATTCATAAAATGTAGATACAACAGTCCACTGACATTAATACTGACTTTGTTGTGACACCCTAAATATGGTAAACTCTGTAATTACAGTTAGACACGTCAAAATAAACCCAGCAACTCCAGGACCCTGGCAGAGTGCTAATTAACGTAAAACCCAAGTGGAACTGACTGGGAAGACTAAAACAGCTGTTACACAGTTACTAAGGACCTGGATAAAGCCTTAACTCGCATCCTTAACCTGCATCTTGTTTGAATATATTTCTAACACTACAGTGACATTATTAGTGACAAAATCAATCAACTTTCTATTTCAGTGAATGATATTGTTCAATACTCACTTGTAACAACTGCATACAATTTTACTTCTCAGCTGAATATTACTGTACATTGTAGGGCTGTCCCTTGAAAGTCGAAGCTCGAATCATTTGTTGGAAACTCTCAGTCGACTGAGATTGCTTGAAGTCGAGCAGTCATTTTTTTCTGTGCTGTGTGTTTCTGGGGATGCTTTGGTCCCCAGATTTTGCTGCAGATTGAGTGCTCTTGCCTTTCATGCTACTCTTTATAGTTGTGGACAGGCAAACAGCAGCACAAAGGGGGAGAGATTCCACATCATAAGGTGAAGAAATGGTGAATTTACAGCTCACAGCAAGTTAATAGCATACAGTCTTTGGTTTTTGTTTATATGTAGTATACCAAAAAATGTTGTGCATTTGTGACCTGTCGTAAGCTTGCTTACTATATTACATCAATGCTGCTGTCACACTAAACACCCCGCAGACTCTAAAACTTTATATGGAAATGAAAACAAATTGTCTAATATTGAACAGTCAAATGTGATTCCATTGGCATAATCCTTACTTGGGGACAGCCCATTAGGGCTACAATATCAAAATCATACAATACATTGTATGATGGAACATGGATACGCTAATGATTTACCTTAGCATTAGCATAAATATCTCTCAGACAGTCAAGAGCAGTAAGCTATATGGCTGTAACCTATTGACTTCTCATATAAAATAAAGTGAAGTGAGGTGATTAGGATGTGCTATTGGGTTCTTTCAGCAGACCAACCTTTAAGTTATTGCACTTATTCACATGCATCTTTGATTTCCCATTTTTGACATCTTTTTTTTCTGCTGTAAATATATTGTCACTAAATGAAACCCTCCTTGTTGCTTTTATATGACTGAGGAGGCTGACACTTGCTTACTTGCCCCCTCTATTTTGAACCATGCCTGCTGATCCGTACCCAGCTTGTGTGCTAAGAGGTGATTTGTGAATATGGAACAATGTGTAAACTATTGAGCCAAGGCCGAAATCATCTGCTAAAATGAGCTTTGGTACAGATTATGTCTGTCATTTGGTCTGTGACCCAGGTTTATAGATTATAGATAGCTTTGGCAGTATTTGATCAGTTCAGTGACATAAAAACAAGACCTCGCGTGCAAACACATACATGCACAAAGGTTAAACAGTCAATACAGATTTAATTCTGATTTACGCCATTTGATCTGCTGTATATATCCATTTACTTGTCTTTTTTTAAAAAAAAAAAACAAAACACAATTTTTATGCCATGCTGTTGTTCACCATAACTTGTCAGGAAATTCCCTGAAAAAAAAATCCACTTTGAGATCTGTCCCAGATGTGTTTACAATTCTTGAAAGTGTGCCTGTGCAGTTTTGCCCATATTGTCCTTTTAAGTAAGTGGGCTTTGCATCCACTTCCACGTAAAACCATATGATAACCATATGATTTTTTGGACAAGCAGAAAGACAAACGCACACTTGAAGCAGACATGTTTAACCTGAAAGCACAGCAGACAGGAAGTGAGTGTAATGATGCAGCAAATATGGCAGCTCTGGACTTAGTTTTGGAAAACTGATTTCTGTGTACTGAAGTAACAGAGAAAGTGTATCTTTTTCAAGATAAACGGTGGATTGGATTGGAAGATTTACACAGGTTTATCTTCCTGAGGGGACAGCAGTTCTAAAGATATGTAGCTTGGCAGGAAATGCTCTGTTGCCTGCTAATTTCATCTTGATTGTCGGTGACAGCCTGCCAGCCAGCACCCCATGATCGGAAGGCGTGACAGGGTACATAAGGGATGGTGAGATCAGATAAATATGATTGTGTGAACTTGTTTGCTATTTATATGCTAACAGAGGCTGCAGTATTGGAAATCAGATGTAGCTCGAACTGGGAGCCAGTGAAGGGAGGCCAGTATGTGTGCAGTGTGACCAAATCTTATGATTTCATTTACTATTATTGAAGCGTCACTTTGTGTGATTTGACTGTTGTAATACTTGTGATTGGTAGCCTTGGAAACATGGCATGTAGGTACACGAACGTGTATCAAAAAGCATTTTGCCATATGTGGCAGAAAATACAATTCTGTAATATTTATTTTCGATTATCAGGATGCCATTAGCTTAATCAAAGCAGCTCTTCCAGGGGTTCAGGAATTCAAGTTTGGGTATTATTGGCAAAGCTGTTAGAAATGAAGTCATAAACATGAATATAATTAATTAAAATAAATGATAAAATAATAAGTGTCCAATAATAATAAATATAAAATAGCAATGGGCCCAGGAATGAACCTTGCAGAACACCCACCTTTTCTTATCTGAATTATTTTAGTGTTTTAAAGGTTCAATGTGTATGATTTAGGGTAATCTAGGCAGACATAGTTTATAATATCCATAACTATATTATTTTCAGTTTATAATGACCCTTAGAATTAGCTGTTATATCGGAGCGGGTCGTCTCCAACAGAGTCCACCATTTTGTTTCAATGTGTAACTTTTTAGGAATGATTTGAAAAAGATTCCTAAAATAAAATGAAGAATGAATCTATGTGCCAGATTCAGGTGGATGAAACACTGATGGTAAACTTTTGTCCTGCTTGTCCCATAAAAAAGTCTATTAGTTTAGTGGCACCTGTTCCACACACACACACACACACACACACACACACGTGCGCACACATGCACATATATAAAGATGTACATATCCACACAATGTCAAACAATCCAATTAGCTGCCATCTAGTCAATTGGGGTAATTACCCAGAGACTATTAAGTCGTTTTCTCCCTGTACACTATCACAACTGTAATTATAGCAAAGCAACAATGATGTGCAATTACTGTTCACTGCCAATGCTCCATAGTGTTCTGATGTCAGCAAAGACAGCAGAAGGGCGCCAATATGATGGAACTGCACTATATAGTATTGATATAGATAGAAACCACAGGGTGGGGAAAAGGGCGAGCTAAGTCAACGAGAGCAGGACGGAGAGTATTCTCATGGGGACCTGTGAGTCAGATTCTAACGCTTCATAAACATTTTTCATAATCAATGGCAGAATATCAAGTGATCCATCTTCCCCAGCCTGTAAACGGATGACATTTTCCCGTAATTAAAGCTGTGAGATGAAACGCAGGGTTTTAACGATGACATGAGATGATCAGTGACTCCATTGTACTTGGCTGGTGGCTGGAAGGTGCTTTATTAACATGGGACATTGTTCCGCTCCACAACAATTTCTCCATATTTAGAAGATGATTTCCCCATTGGAATTTGGGTCTCTGATGTTCAAAGTTGAATGTGTGGCTCTTCCTCGATTGTGCATTGTAGAACAGGCCTATGTAATGCTAGAGACAGGGTGTGACGGGGGGGTCTTTATTTCTGTACCACTGGGTGATGAGAGAGATGTGGAGACGTGTGTTGTATATTGGAGCACAATAGAAAAAAAACAACTCTTTGTTAAAAGAAGGATGGTCTAGAATTGGAGGGTCCATTGAGAATGCCATCAGTGTGCCTGCACAGCCACATGAGACACTATTCACTATTGTTATAATAACGCACTGTTTCAATAAAAGCTCATGAATACAGGTTGCATAGAGGAGCTGAAGAAGTCACTCTGTAACAGATTACACTGCTGCCATGCGCAGCGGGGAGAAAAAAATGACTCCAGTTTTAATTAATCCTTGTTTAAATTAGGATGAAAAATTAATCCTGCGAATTGGCCATGCAGATGAGATGAGGCATATATGATACAGTGGTTCATAGCTAGTTATCAAAGCATCACAGACACTGAGGCGGGAGGTGGTAGAATATGAGCTAAACTCGTAAGGAACGTGAGTGGGAGAATAAGTGGAGACCAGTTGACTGTAGATGGAGAGTTGAGAGTGAAGCTGAGCGAAAGCCAATCAGCCGCACAGGCAGATTTCACACCTGGTTTCACAACTGGTCTGAGACTGAACCTGAGAGTGAGGGAGAAGATGGATGGGCGAGGAGGGACAGACAGTGCAGGGTGAATGGACAGGACTGAGAAATTAATATATCACATATTGGTTTGCCAGTTATGTTTGAGTAAAATAAAGGGAATTAAATGCAATTTTTTTGTACTGCACAGTTTTCATAGACAGGTGGTCTGGATGAACAGTGAGGGTACACAATGCAGGACTTTGATACTAGAGACCAGGATTCACTTCTTGACTCCTGTGTGTGGTTAGGTTACAGCAACAAAAGCACTACGGTAAAGTTTAGGGGAATGATTGTGGTTTCAGTTGAGTATTACTACAGTAATATGTACTTCAAGACCGTGTTGAGTTTAATAATAAACCAGGACCATGTTCTTTATCTAACCTTTAAGCAACCTCTGCAGCAAAAATACATATTTTTCCTCTTGCCTCTTGTGATATTGGCAACAGAGATGTTTGCCCTCTTTTGAAAATATAATGGAATCAGATGGCACTCAGTTTGTGGTGTTTTAAGTGACACAAAATACATTTGAAAAGCTTAACAGCAATGTCTCTTTTCAGAAATTAGGTCCTGGTTACTCAAAATAATCCACAGACCTTGTTGTGAGCAGTTTCATGTAGGAACAATTGTCTTTGTTCTGAACGACATCCACCAAACATCCAAACATATCACTTATCACATATCACACAGAAGGAAGTGTGCATCTACTAATGGGTTGTATTTGTGACTCCATGAGATGTAAACATTAATGGCGTCCTCCTCACTGGAATTATTGTTAGCTAGCTCAACGGTGCTAGGTGCACAAGATGCCACCTTCCTTTTGTGCGGTGATAAGGTTGGCAGGCATAGTTCAGTAGAAAGAAAATAGATCAAATAGTTTCTCCATGAATCTGCTCACAATGAGGTCTATGGATTATCTAGAGTAACCGGTTCATAATTTCTGTAAAGAGACATTGCTGTTGAGTTTTTCAAATATACCTTTTTGGTGCTTTGAGCACGACAAGCAGGGTGCCATCTGGTTCCATTATAATGGAGAGAAGGCAGACATTTCTATGGACGATATCTCCAACACTCAGCAACACACACCAAAACTTTCTGTATCTATAAATAGCACCACAGGTAAGATGTATAATATATAGATTTTTTTTTATTTCTGGGTATCGTGAGTACCTAAACATATCCGTCAAAAAGTTTAATCATGATAAAATTGCTGCGTACACACATTGTACAAAAGTAGAAAGTGTAGGGGAAACAAATGAAATACATCATCAGAACCTTTTGAAAAACAAAAATGACAAGAGAAAAAAAACAAGATAAGTGAGGTGAGAATGGACAATAAACATAGGAAAGGTTCGAAAGTCAGAGAAAGGAGGGGGGACAAGCTAGAAAAAAAGAGGAAGAAACACAGAGGAAGTCGGCCTTAACGTTACATGTATTTGAAAGGAGGCTGATATCTGAACCGCATTCACCTTTGTTTACCTATTCAATTTGACACTAAATAATTTGTTGCTCTCTGCTGCTGTGTTACTGTGGTAGCTTTTATCCAGTTATTAAGTCTCCTACCCCGCCCCACCCCCCACCCACCCCCAAACTTCAAAACATCTGGAGCTCACCATAGTCTAAATCCCTCTCTCCTAAACCATTTAACACTTGTTTGCTTCATGCCATCCCTCGATCTTCCGCTTTCAGTTCAGAGGGCAAAGGACTCTCGACAACCCAAATGTTTGATTTTCCCTCTTTTCATTTCCTTTCTTTATTCCCAGCTTGGGGAGTTGTGAATGAAAATGATTAAAAAAGCAACAACCAAAAAAAAAAAAAAACAACTTTATTTTTATACTTCATTTGCACTGCATTTTCTCTCCACTGCCTGGTGGAGACTCAGGTGGGCATGAGTATTAATAACTTCCCCGTTAGTGACGTCAGCTGAAATCACACAGGCACCTCTTAACACTCAGAGGTGTTTTATGTTAGTTAGACACATCACTTTCAGCAGTTATTTAGTCAGTGCTGTAAAGCACTTGTCAGTATAAAGCAGAAAGGAAAATCTCATTTTTCTCTCCTCCGGCCTGCCTTTCTGCCTCGTAGCTACAATCATATATTCATTTTCATGCCTCTTCTATCTGCTGCTATCCTGCTCTCTGCTCACCAATCTTTCACTCTATCTATCTGTCTCTTAATCATTCTGCTCTTTATTGTGGCTGTCAAACAGTTTTTCATTCCCCCTCTTTCCCCCTCTATCTCTCTGCATGTGACTAATCTTGCTCTGTGCCTCTCTCTCTTCATTGAAAAAGGCCAGTATACTCTGTCTGAAAGCTTTGTGGGGTCCTAAATGCTAAATGCCAGTCTGTCTCTGCCAGGCGCCCGCTTAGTGCTGGTCTCCTTGGTGATGAAACGAGCGATCAGGCCGTTCTGCACCAGACACTGAGGGGTTTGTGATTTCGAGTGCATTTTTTGTGTGACTACGTGTGTGTTTGTGTCAGTGTACAGTAGATTTGTGTGTGTGTTTTGCCCCCTATCTGTGCAAAGACGTGTACAGTATGTAAGGGAGAGAAAGCGGGGTAGTGCGAGGGACATGTATTCACTGGCTCATTATCATGTGAATGCATTATGTTTCCTGTCAACATGCCTCTGCCAAACAAGAGGGGCCCTGTTCTCTCTGCCAGGACTCAAGCGGCACAGCGGCCCAGCCAGGCCCCAACGTGGTGCAGTTCTGCGCTGGCACTATTTACCAGGAGTTTAGCTCCACAGACACTGCTGTTGGCCTCATCCCGATTCAGTCCATCTGTACTGGCATCTCAGCAGCCGGCGATGAATCAGTCTGTGGGAATGAGAGGGGAAGACTCCATTCAGAAACATTTAATGACCGATGGAGGGCTTGTCACAGATTAGATAATTATAATATAACCCTGAAGATTGTATAAATGTATACAATACCCAGTGGCATTGTCATTTTAAGTTTGATTATATTATTATATTATAAAAAAAAGAATACAAAGCTGTTTTACAGTACAGTACAAAGCTCTGCATTTATTATCAGTTTAGTCTATACAACCATTTCCTGCTGTTTATTTGGTGCAGAGGCTCGGTGGCAGCAGGCTAAACAGGGTAGCAACATTTTCCAGTTCAATATTCCGGCACAATGCTCCAATTTGCCTGTCGATCTCATGCTCCACTTTACCCTCACTCGTAAACAAGACCCCAGTATACTTACTAAGATTCCCAACCCAGAGGAAGCAATATGCTGTTTACCTGCACAGAACTTAGTGCCTTGGAGGTGCTGACTTTCATTGCGACGGCTTCACACTTGGCTAGAAACTGCCCCAGTGTGCACTTAGGGTATTCAGATGAAGCCAACAGAAGCACATCATCTGCAAAGAGCAGAGATACAATTCTGAGTTTATCTAAACTGGACATTCCGCTTGCCCAGGTGTGGCTTGAGCTCCTACCCACAAAAATCTCAAACATAATTGCTGACAGGGGCAACCCTGGCCGGAGCCAACACTAAAAACATGTTCGATTTTGTACTGAAAATACGGATACAGCTCTAAGCCTGGTAAATAACTGGTTCATTGTCTATGAGAAGGGTTGAATCCACATTGCTCCTCCTGAATTTGAGGTTTGACAGCCAGTTGGAGCCTCCTTTTGAGCACCCTTACATTGGACCACACCCTCCGGTCTAGGTTATAAAAAAGAAGTACCACCTTAGTCTGACATTCGGCAGGCAAGAGTAACTAAACCCCCAAACCATTTTTTTTCAGTTGAAAAGCAATACATATGTGTATTTAGTAGTGTTGTTAATTGATTCAGGTCCAATTCTTGACATTTGAGTACAAAACATTAAAATTCTACATATGCATAGTGCCCTCTAAAGGTTGAAACCTGGCTATGGCAGTTATATTTTGCTATTGGCTGATCCTGGTAGGAGTAGACTGCTTTCATCACCAACCGAGCCCCCTGTCGCCGCCTAGTCGCTGTCCTCTTACCAATCAACTTCATTTTGTGTGCGCAGGGGGCAGAAAGGTGCTGTGGATCAAGAGGGGGCATGATTGGGTGACTGGGTGTGTCTTAGCTCCCCTCCCAGCCCTGCCCATTTTTGAGACTTTTTTCACCTTCCAGTGAGAAGGCACTCAAGCCAAACATTGAGGGTTTAGTTCTCTTTAAACTTCATGTTTGTTGGATTTAAGAGTTCTTCAAAGTCCTCTTCCCCCAGGATCATCACCAGGTGGTAATGGGTTGACAGATCTGCATCTCTTTTCACCTGTGTGTCCAAGACATGTGTCCACAAATTTGATGATACTACCATATAGTTGATAATCGACTGCTTACACGTATCTTAAATAAAAGGTAAATAAAGGTATATTAGACCCAATTTTGATCCAATAGGAGTAATCCCTCTTGTATCAAGTGTTGGTCATGCTAGTAATTATGAAACCAGATGACCTGATTCTGCTTCCCTTAATCAAATCCCAAGGTGATTTTAACAACAAACTAGAATAAAATTTTCCCTTAAATCAAACCTGTGCTCTGGGGAGAGCCACTGAGCAGATGGCCTTTGCTATTATCATTATTGGCCCACTAATACTCTGCAACAGCCCCCCCTAAATCAGAGCTGGGTCTCTAGCTGCTGTTGGGGGTATTGATCTGGCTGACAGAGACTAATTCTTTGATACAGAGGCGTAGAGTTAGAGGTCAGCCCTGTGGTCTGAGCTCTCACATCTCACTGGGACCAATTTAAGGGTCTGAATAGCCGGGGGGGCAACAGCATGACTCCCTGTGTTAATGCAAACCTGAGGTGTTGTAAAGCTGTTTGTGCAGGGTTTCAGTGCGTGTTACGGCAGGTGTGTGTGTGTGTGTGTGTGTGTGTGTGTGAGAGAGAGAGGGGGGTCTCTTATATATATATATACGTTTATGCATGCATGCTTTGAAATGCTTGTGCAAGCAATATTGAAATGCTTGGACTTGCATCTGTGAGAGATTGCATGCAGCTCACACATACTTATTATGTATAAATGAATAACACTCATCAAGCCTATGTGAATGAGTATATTCTGGACAGCTGTGCTTATCCAGAAATGGCTCCACTGTGGTCTAAAGCCTCATATATTATGAAGACCACCAGTTACTGTCTGTGGTCTGAACTCAGGTGGAGGTGAATGTCTGAAGTGGGCTTTTAAAGGCAAAAGAAAGCCCTCAAGGGAATACAAGCACAAATAAGGAATAAAACACAGAATTAGCTCAGAGTCAGGTGTTTTAATCTATTTATATTATCTAGCTGTTATTTTATCCTACCAAAGCTCAGTTGAGATCCAAAATGAGTTTGAAAGGGGGAGACCTGGTCAATGTAAAAGAGGCAGACAGGACGAACAGTAAACCCATTTCACAGTGAAGAATGAATAATCTCACTGCTTCCAAATTAAGTCATTTTATTTTAGAGAAATTGTTAAACAATTTAGGAAATGAGCTTATTGCCTTTTTTTTCCGGATGGTCCCCATAGATAAGCTTAGGAAGGTGGCTGTGCACAGCTCTTTATTGGGGATGGGAAGTTAATCAGCTACCAGTACGTCCTTGTTGTCGAAATATTTTCTCTTGCAGAACTGAAAAATGCTATTTAAACAATTCTGATGAACCATAAGTCTCAAAAAACAGGCTAAGCATATCAGGCAGACTGGACTCTCTGGTGATTACCTGGCAGCCTTGCAGTGATGACAAGGTGACTGAGTGACTGTGAGGCAATGGTAACAGGCCTTAACATTGTCAGGTACTTAATCTGTAAAACCACATCTTGCTGTTTTTGTTGTTGCATACCATAGCTATCTTACATTTAAACCTTAAATATGTTGAAATGTTATGTTTCTTTACATTTCAACAATGTTGTGGATAAAGTTTGGTTTTGTTTAGACACGAAAAACACTTGGCTCATGTTCTGGCCTAAAATAACTGGTTTTGGTGCCACGATTACTGCTGGAAATGCCACATTGTCTCTCATATAAACAATCAGTTTTAGTGTTTGTTGGTCTCGAACAGTGGTCTGCAGCTTTGCAGCCATCTTGCCTAGGTGTCACATCACTCACCATCACCTTATCTTCTAGATGACCGTCAGCCCATATACTACGTCACTTTGGGAACGTTGATGTAGTATGTATGAAATGTACAAATGTAACATATCTGTGATTTGCAGAAATGTAAAATATCAACATTTTATTCTGCCGACTGAGCTGCCCACTGTTTTCAGTCTTAATGCAAAGCTTAGCTTAAGACATTAAGTGATATAAAAAAAAACCAACTTAATTTATCACCTTAATTTAAGCACTTGAAAACGTTGTTTTGGATCAGAAATGTATATCCTTGAATAAATAGAAGAAAGAAAAAATACAGAACAACTTGGGAGTGATTATGTAAAAATAAGATATTTTTTCAGTAAACTATTTTTTGTTGTTCTGTTAATTTTGCTTGATTAATTCCATTCCTTGAGTCAAATCAAGGAAAATCACACCTACTGTGCAGAACGAAGTGAAACACCTTATTTTGGTTTCTGAAATTGAGGCCTGATTGAGAGAGAAAAATAATTTGGCTAGCTCCTCTTGCAAATTGACTGTAAAATGACCTTTTGATAAAAGCGTATGTGAATCCACTAAGTTGGCTCTGGCAGTATGTGCTAGACTGAGCCACTCTAACTGCTCATATTTCTTTCACACTTTTTCCAATTAAATATGACTTGTGATTAAAGGACATCAGTCTGCTTGGTAATATGTACAATATGTGTGAGTGAATGAGTGTTCAATAGAGAAATGGAGAAACTATAGGCAATGTGTGTGAGTGCAAATTGTGCCATGACGGAAAATGTTGGCCTGTTGTGGTGCATGTGTGCGTTATCTTCATTTAACTGTGCGTTTATGTATGTGTGAGTGTGTCTGTTATCTTGGCTTATGGGATGTCTGTGCCAAGAATTCACACACGGGGGTTAATTGACCTCTGGAGACGTTTCTCTCCTCAGTGATAAGAAACGTCTGGGATATGATTATTCTGCATTTGCTTTAGATATGAGATTTGTAAGGGGCTTAGAGTTCTGAGGTGGCTCATTATTTTTGAAAGAAGACATTTAAACACACCAGCTTTCATGTTTTAAAGGTTTCTTTGATGCCTGTGTCAGAAATATGACCATAACATAAGTTGATTTTGCAGCATGGAGGGTTTACTCTTTAAATTTGTATCATTTTAAGGCGTTGCATATGTAACAGTCCAGTCCCCAGAAGAAAATGTTGGCATTGTATGTTTCTGTAAACCACGAATATGTTACGATTGTATGTTTCATAGGTAATATATCAATTTTCCAAAAGTGCTGTAGCGTATAAGCTTTGATTAGGAGGTGGAGGGGATGGTAGACAGTGAGACCCTAAAAGATGCCTCCCAAGCTGCAGACCACCACATACAACCTGTTCTCAGTCTGAGCTTGTCAAATATCGCTGTTCTGTCACTGCTTTCGACGTAGGAATGTGAAGCCAAAAGCTACCTACCGCATCCACATGCTATGCACACGGAAGTTTCACTTGACAATGCAGCCGTATGAATCTTGTCGCCTGCACCAGAAATGCTGCAGGACAGTATCAGGTAATGCTACCATGAAATTTTTTTTTTTTTTTTGACATGCAGTCATCGCTGTATTTTTGTTGGGAGAGTGCCACAAAATTTGATTTATTCATTTCCTGAGCCATCGCTGTGTTTCCATTTGGGATTGTGCCACAAAAGAGAGTATTTTAAGCCAATACTATAATCTTTTCCCAACCATAACTAAGTAGTAGTTTTTGTGCCTTAACCTAACCACAGACCAACCACAGTTGTGTTGAAATTCAAAGTTTCATCTGCTACTGACAAACATACAAAGGTAGCATATCAGTTACATTTCTTCCCAAAATTGTGTTGTTTGGGAATTATTTTCTTCCCAAGCAGCATGGTGGTTCAGTGGTTACCACGACAGTATTGTAAAATAACAGAAGGTTGACAAAGGTAGACATAGACTGGCAACATGCTTTACAGGTAATAATTTTGCCACAAAATGGATATTGTGCTTTGGAGCAGATCTCTTCATTTGTTTTGTTCACGTGCAGATACATTTTATATGAGCAATATTAAAAGGTCTGATCATCAATGATTAATAGTCTTTGTTCTGTAATGTAGGTTAGGGCCCAGGAGGCTAGTGTGCTGGAACGTAAAACAAACAAATCATTCCCCATAAAGGAAAACATCTTTTAACACCCTCTCTGCTGTAGCCTGCATTGTAATGACCTGTATTCCCAATAACAAAGAGAGCTGACGATGAAAAATGATCAATGCGATGAAGTCAGAAGGGGTTTTTGTTACCTGTGTTGAAATGTGATTACAGCACTCTCAAGGACAGTGTGTGTTTTTTGATGCTAGATGCACACATACACTCACTCAGGGGGATTCACACCTACACAATCACATAATTAAAAAAAAACAAACAAAAAAAATGATAAACCTTTTCTGAAACAAACAACTTGATTAAGACTCAGGAGGGGTGAGAATCAGGTGTGAACATTGTGGCTCATGAAATCATGTGTGAATGTATGCCAAGGATGTGTTTGTAAAGATGCAGTTTATGTGGTTTTTAAGGGATACTCCGCTTCGTCAGGGAGTTTGTTTGGGCATGTTATCTCCATCATTGCCGCTTTCTACCTGGTGAACATCCTCTGGCTGAGCACACCAGCAGGAGAACCGAGCGTAGGTTTGCCTCTGGGAAACACTTTTTTTCTTCCTTGAAGCTGCATTTCTACAGTGTCCACTGAGCAGTTCTTTCTTTTTCTTGTTCTCGTGCTGAGATAGAATTTAAGTGTGAGTGAGGCAGACAAGAAAAAAAACAAGAGACATTGCTGGCTGAATGAAAGTGATTCTAATAATAATAATGTGATATAATCTTTTAGATTACCGAGAGTAAATGCAAGGTATATGCTTTCATTCACTACGACAATTTAAATATGTTTTACTTCTTACAGCACTGAAAATATAGCAATAAAATATTCAACCTCTTATTTTCACTGCTCAAATGGTGTCCTCAGGAATGCATATGAAACTAAAGGCACAAAGAGTGCAACAGTGTGCTTGTAACAGTCGCATTCCCCAGGCCCATTCACTACCATTTTTTATCTGTCCACCCTCAGACTTTCCCTCCTTTTGCCATCACCTGGGGCACGTTCAATTTGAAAGGTGTGCACCATTTTGCTATGGTTTCCAGACTGAACAACCTGTTTCTTCAAAACGGTGTGCAACAGGCTTTGATGTCTGTTTTCTCCCATTTGGTGGGTGTGCCAGAGGTGGACCCAATTAGCAGTGACAGGTATAAAAGTATTTGTTTTTATTTTACACCTAATTTGGCAATGTAGAGGTAAGTTTTCCAATGCCAATAAAGCCCTTTTAAATTGAATTAAATCAAACACTGCCGTATCAAAAAGCAGTGTGCCTGCGTGACACAACAGTGTGTTCAGTGCACCACTGTTTCTGTTTAAATATAAGCTTTGCAACATGTTGTTGGGACTGAACGCAGCCCTGGGTACCCCACCTGTCTATACACCTCTTCCCAATTTACTCATTTGCTCTGCAGTTACTTGGGGCACATCTGAACGCTCTGTTGTTCTATGCAAGTGCACTGCCTTTTTTTTCATATGGCTGGGTTTACATACATCCACCAAATGAGAGAAAACATTCCCAAAGCCTGCTGCACACCTTTTCACACTGATGCAAAATGGTGCACACTATGTTCAGACTGAACATTCCCACATCCAGGCCGTCCCTGCCCACCCCCTCACCTGCGTCTCATTCCCTCATTCGCCACGCACTACATATACTGTCCCTTGCGATCTGTAAATCTTTGATCTGAGACCAGAAATCTGTTAACTGCCTGTTTTGAACCTCTGCATGGTATTGTTTGGACTTTGTATTTCCCCTCTGCCTCTTTGGAATTGTTTGCCTGTTTGGACTGCCCTCCTGTTTGTGACATGTCGCATTACTCTGTATGTATGTAAGTCCCTGAACTCGACCTCTATTGTCTGCTTTTGAGTCTTGTTACTTGTATTCACTGGCCATGACAGTGCTCTTAGAAAAAAAATAAAGAGCCTGATGAATCCACATATTTATGCTACGGAGGGAGAGAAGCTGTGAGGGTAAAAAAAAGGTTTTTGTGTGCATATATGATGATGTAGGAGGGCTAACCTTAAATTTATGTAGGTTAGATGCCAAGAAATAGCAGTAAAAACAACAAAAGAAACATTTCATGCCTCTTTGGTTGCTCCTCTTTGTAGTTTCTCCACCTCAATCACAATACAAATGTGAGTTTAAACATGACTGCTTCTGCTTCAATTTAATTAAGTCAAGGACAAGTGGCCTTTATTTGGTCTGAGAGTTGGCAACACTTTAATACTTAAGAAAATGCAGCTGAGCTCCATCAGGATACAATTTGGATGTCGGTAAGTGGAGCTGAGCTCCTGTGTGCGCCAGTTCATTTTAACTCCTGGGCAGCAGACACAAGCTGTGAACACACTGACATGTTATCAACATTAACATTAATATATGGCAAACATATGAGCTAACAGTTGCTTATTTACGCATTTGGCAGAAGTCAACATTATTGTTCAAGTGGAGTCGTGTCTTTGGCCACCTGGTAAATGTAAGACATTTATTCACTCTTAGTTAGCTCTTTTTTGGTCTTTTAAGACATTCTAGACACAGTAGAGTCTATGCATGTAATGAGCAGAAGTGACGAGAGAGTTACCAAACCAGTAAAGCTGCAGCTGAAAAACAGAAACAATGAACTGAGGGGGATGGGGTTTGTCACCACGAGTGACCTCTTTCACATATCAATAGTCATTTGATCCATTGAGAATAGATAAATATTGATTACAGGAGCTTTAAATAGTCAAGTTGCCACTGTTAAAATAACTTTTTGTTATTTCTTAAATAAGGGTTCATCTGCTATCAACTCTGAGCATTAATCCTACTGATTTACTTTTACTCCCCAACTTTCTTTAGAATTTATACATCTTTCCATCTATTCCCACGAACGCCTCCAGAGTCCGCGGGAAACTGCCAAGAAACTGCAAATGAGCAATTACTAATGCGGGGAAACACAGAGGCAGATGTCTGAACTGAGAACAAAGACGTATAGATTAACACAAACACTGATGTCGGGGGAAAAAGAAAGGCCAAGACAGTACACAAGAGATAACTACAGTTAGCTTTGTGATATGTGCCCTTCTATGGACTTTTATTTTTATTTGTGGCAAGAGAGGGGGGCTACAGCTGGGGTGGCTTTGGTCTCCATGGAAACTGACATTCCCTTGAAGGTACTTGGCAGCCACCGCCAATTGTTGAGCTTGGGTAATGGTTTGAAATTCTCCGTAAAGTGCCTCAGAGGTTGAGATTAAATTCAACCTGCTCGGGGTAGACTCACGCAGTGACTAATCAGGCCGTTTGAGAGAGAAGGAAAGACGGAGCTTAATGGCATTCTAACAGAAAAATATAGTATGTCCTGTTGCTTGCATGTCAAATGTTTATTTTAGCTCTTTTTTTTGTTCTTGGCAGCCAGTCACTCAAGAACACAATACTTGTCATTCATTAAGAAGCACTTCTCATATCGACAGTCACCGCTCTTATATATATATATATATATATATATATATATATATATATATATATATATATATATATATATATGTGGGAGGTGTATTCAGGTCATTTTGAGACATTTCTTTTTGTCAGACACTGTATATCAACTGTTAAAATAACAGCATGTGCAACACTAATTTTTCTCTTTCATTCCTGCACACCCTCCCTGTTTCCCATGAGCCTTTGCTCCAGGTGTCAGACCTATTTGAATGAGACTGGACAGGCACAGCTGCTTAACAAGCAATAAAATGATTGCTCCCCTCTGTCTCGAAGTATAGAACGCTTTAGCCATATGTAGTGAGAAGGCCTGCTTCTTATGGGCCGGTGAATGTCAGCAGCTGAAAAGGATCAGTCAGGCGAAGCATCAGCCTCAAACCTCTGCCCGCGACGCCAGCTCATGCTGAAAATATGGACCATTATTACTGTATTTTTTACATTTAAACCACTGAATGCATCATCAAGAACATCTAGGTGTCTTAGAATCAAATTTATATTCATGGGGTTACCTGAACACATACAGGGGCACTTTGTAGTGGGTTTGGACTGCTGCTGTTAAATTTAATCTTGTCACAAGTGAAGGGGGTGTCATAGGAGCAAGTGCATTGCCATGTGCGTTTCCAAGACTGTAAACATTGGGATCTCTACAAAATATTGCTTGCATTGGTAGCATGAAAAAGCAACACTGAAGTATTAATTGTGTCAAATAGGTAACCAGAAAAAAAGTGGGGCTAAATAAGATTTAAGTGAAGGATTTAGGTGGATTTAGTGGCATCTAGCAGTCAGGATTGCAGATTTCAACCCCCTAGCCTAGGATTCCTATAGTGGCCATTGTTTAGAGGTTTTTACTGGATACTGAATTATCCACAGAGGTGTCTTCTTCTCTTTAACAAACAGACCTGGTAATTTAAACTGGTAAGAACACTGACTAAAGTGGGTTCTCTTAACAAACTGGTATATCTCCGACATTGTTTGGTATGTCAGTGGGGGCAGCTCGTCCACTGTCTACTGTTCTCACCTTTGTTTTACGATAGCTTCAAGATCCATAATTTCATGAGGCTTCTACCAGCACAGGCATTATTCACAGAGATCTCTTCTCTCCAAAACAAACAGGGGCAATGATTGGGTCTGCATCATAACCACACTAGCATATGCCTGTTTTACGTCAAGTAGGTGGACTCTGAACACCCTTTGATTGGAATGGTAGCTGGCAGATATGCTTGATCTGCTGCTGAATTTGAGTGGTGAGAGCAGCAAATACGTCACTACAACCACATGTCCAATACAAATAAAAAACAAATAAAGGGAAACTGATAAAACAACAAACTGTTGAATGTCATTCAGGGTTATATAAAAAATAATATTGTGAACATTACTGTCCATGTAGGGAAATTATTTGTCAACTAGGAAAGCTACCATGGCCTTTGTCCTATAGGCTGACATTGTTATTTGTTTTGTTAGCTGACATGCTGCCAATGTCTGACAGATTGAACAATTTAAACAGCTTCCTCGGCACTCGCTGTTGAGCGGTAGCACCGTAAAATGGAGCGGGCCCATTTAAACTGGTTAAAACACACATTAAAAACCAGTTTGATTCTGATGCTATTCCTTGCAGATAGGCTTCTAACTATCGTGAACAATGAGAAAACCCAAAACACAAATGTCCGTATTCACAGCCAATATTTACTTTGTCTTTTCTGGGCTGCTGTAGAAACATGGTGAAACATGTAAATCCCTGTTAATGAGGACCCACTCCCGATGCAGATATAAATGGTTCATTCTAAGGTAACAGAAACAAAAACAGTTTAAAAATATATATATTTTCAGGTGATTAGACATTAAAGAAAATATACTTGTTATATGACATTCTGTTTCTGCCAAAAATCCTACACAGTGAACCTTCAATATTCTTTTTTTATACTTTTTTTGGGGGGATTAAAATGCCACGAACAGCATAAACATGCAAGTGTGTTTGTGTGTGTATGTCAGATGCAGATTGTGAAGCTTATTTGTATGCCACAGTAGCTTCTGCTGTTTCCTGGGCTCCTGTAGACTGGGTGGTCAGTCTCTGTTCAGCCTGAGTGACTCAAAGGTTTTCAGCACATGATGCATTTTAACTGCTGTTGTTCCCTCTTTTCACAATTCTTTAAAGGGAACCACAGTGCACAACAATGAAGGCAGTGTTTTGTCAGAAATAAAATAGGCTGATTGAAGTTGAAAACTATATTTAAAAAAGTTGTTTATTTCAAGTCTTGCAAATAATCAGATTTGGCTAAAGTAAGTCAGGACTCTTGTGAAAGTACTATTATTTAGAAAAGCAAAGATAAAGAAATACACAGCTGAATGTATGTATGTAAGCCATGTCAGATTGTTTCATCCTGGCAAAAAGCTTTTATCACGGATGATAGTGTTCAAAGCACTTTGAGTGAAGGCTGAGAATCTCAAACACTCACTGTAGCATTAAAAAATGCTACTCATCAATCTGCAGCCAGCGCTGGACGATCCCACTGAGCAGATCCTGTTATCAGGCAGCAGATGTAGCAGGCATCTGTTAGCACATGTAAAATCAACTAGACAACAGGTCTAGATCCAGCAGACATGAGCTGGTGGGTTCCACTAAATCAGCTTCAGACAGGAAACCAGTAATCGAGAGTAGAGTCCTTCGGGGGAATCGGGATGAAAATGTTCTTTTGAGGATTTTACTACTGGCTGTGTTGGTTGGGCACAGTTTGGCACTGGGAGGCGTATAAAACATTAATTGAAATTCCCAGTGAATACATTATTTATTATGTATCAAAATGAAGATGCAAACATATCTACAAACATATTTTCTGTCTATTCTCTGTAGCCGGTGAGCATCACCAAACCTCTTAGCACAGAACGGAAAAAAATTCATCATACTTTGCACTGTAACAATGTACCTAATGTGCCCTCGCAGGAATCTGTCTAGCACACTTATTTCTTTAAAGCATTGTCTGCTGCTACCATGCTGGTGCATTCAGCCATGAGCAGAAGCCAAATCTGTTGATTGCTGCCAATTGTAATGACGATAGCAGTAAAGATGATATTGGCGGCCTGTCAAATGCGATGTCGATGGAGGCACATCCAGCTGCCATCTGATGTGATTTTGCTTGGCAGAGAGAGATATTTAGTTTGGGCACATGAGCTATTGGGAAGCAGTTTATAGTGACAGAAAGATGTCCGATGTTTCTGAACGAATGCTCGCAAAAAGTGTTTGGTGTTTGGTGCCACTTTGCAATCAGGATGTGCAGGTGTGTCTGTGTTACAGGGGTGCATACAGTATGTGTGTGCACACGTGGTGTATTTAGCCCATGTGGATGTTGACTTTTTTTCGGTGGATATGCACACACATGCACAATAATTACTTTATGCTCAGTGCCTGGGAAGGATTTAATTAACTGTCCCCTGTCAGGGTAGATAATTAGTCAATAAAACACACACACACACACACACACACACACACACACACACACACACACAAACAAACACATACTATTTCTCTTTCAGGAACATAGAGTCAATATGTTTGACATGCTAACACTAATGCTGAGACTAGAACATACTGACAATTACTTGCTGTTGCAGGAACATAAAGTACAAGTCTTGAGTGACATAGCTCAATAGGTAATTATAAAGGAGTATTGAGACAATCTGCAGACAGGAACCAAGCATGGTGTGAGTTCTGTCTGCCCACAGAGAGAAGCTAATGTTGTTGATTTTTGTTTAAATTGCTTCATCAGTGCGGCAGCACGCTGTATGATCTGCTCTGCCTCGCTTTCGTTCGCTCAGAACACAACACTAATTGTCTTCATTTTTTTTTTTTTGCAGGTTCAAGGTTTGATCTACACACAGGGAAAGGTAAAAAAAGTCTTTTATTTGCTTTTCGCTGATCTCTGCACTGTTTTTATCTAAGGGAGACAGTATGATTGGCAGGCATTAGACTGTATCTGCAATTATGTGTGTTCAGGTTGTGTGTGGATGGATATCGAGGCATTACTTGGAAAATTTGTGAAGTAGTTTGGCATTGTTTTCACTGCATGCTCACGCACACAGATAAGAGTTAGTGCAGCCTGTTATCCTAATCATGGTGAACATAAAATGTGGATTAGGGGTGCCTTATGGTATCAGTCATAATCGCACACAAACGCATACTGAAATACTTCCGCACACATGCACCTGCTGCAAAACAAGAATGCAGCTAGTGTGTGATAGTGCCTCATATTATGTTTTAACACAAATGCCATCCGAGAGATGGTTATACTCACTTCATAACATTATTAATTGATATTAGTGTCTTTAAAGGTCCCCTGCTGTGTGTACATTTTTGCATGTACTATGTTTAGCTAATGACTCCACAGGATGTGTCTCCCAACTGATTTCACGCAAAAAAGACAAGAATAATAGAACATCAGCATTTTATCTGTATTGAGTATTTATTGTGTTATTTAGGATGGCTTTTATAGCCGTTTTGGGTTTTTGCAATCGAGGCAGCATTTGCTCATTATGCCGATGGTGGACCTACAGCTCTTTTTGGTCTATTTCTGGCAGATGGAGTCTGTAACGGTTTATGTCTATGGCCTTCCCTCTGTAGATCCCAGAGTATTTTAGTCCAGAATAATCCCCACCATCTGCTGTCTCCTCTACTACGTTTTAGTGCTCAGTATCTCTCCCTCTATCTGCCACTCTGGTTTGTTTCCTATTGCCTTTCCTCTTCTTGTTTTCTCTGTATTTTACAGCAATCCCTCGCAGCTGCATCTTTTAATTCTAATGCCTCTCCTCTTTCATTCAGGCGTTCAATGTCCATCACTTTCCTTCTCCCTCCTCTACTCAATCCCAATCTGACCACTGTTTTCTTAATTTTCTTCCACTTTTCTCCTGTCCACTTTTCCATGATCTCTTCCTCTTCCTTTTAATATTTGCTCATTCTCTGTCCTTGGTTTTAATCTCTGGATGTCTCCACACTCTCTAAACCTCAGTGCTTCTGTCTTTATCCCTCTCTCTGTCCACACATACACGCCCACGCCAATGACTCTCTACAAGGCTGTCAAATCCTAATCTGGGTTTCATGAGCACAGACTATACCCTCTGGTTTCTAATTTGAAAGTCCTAAAAATCCACTCCACAAGGAATATAGCAAAATTTTTATGCGCCTCAGGGATGTGTTTCACCAGCTATTTGCAAATCCATTACTGAGATTTTATGTTAAATCCTCTCTGAATTCTGAATAACTACAAACTAGTTTCAAACTAGTGATTAACTGTATTCAGTTGTTATGTTCAAAGTTAGGGAATGTCTTGGGTAGTAGAGCTTAAATATGTTGCTAGGAAATATCTGTTGCACTGTCTAGAAATTCAAATGTCATGATTTTTAGGAATGAGAATCATCAGAGGCCCTGTGATACAATATTAATACATTACTTAAGTCATGATACAACAATTTTGCAGTTTTCAACTTGTGATGTGCTGCATATTGTGATATATGGTAGTTAATTACTTTTTTCCAACTTCTAATTATGTCCCAAAGAAAAAGTTTTTCAACCTGTGTTTTATCAAATAAGATAAAGTTTTCGGTCTGTGCAACTCACTTCAGTCATTTTTATTGCAGCAAATTTTTTATATTTAAGTAGGCATTTGTATTTGTAATACCAAACATTTCTCTAATAACAAACAACAACAACAACAACAACAACAACAACAACAACAATAATAATAATAATAATAATAATAATAATAATAAATAATAATAATAATAATAAAAAACAACAAACAAAAAAGAACTTGGCATAAATGTATCAATATGCTTTTCCCTTGCAAAATTATTGTGATACTATGCTGTATTAATCCCCCCCTCCCCTATTTCAAATCCATCAAAAATACAGACGCTCCTCTTTCTATCAAACTGCTACGGAAATGCTGTATTGAGGTGACGTAGTGCACAGTATGCATCACCAGAGGCCCATCTCTCCGAGTGGAATAAATGGCTAGGCTGAAAATAATGGCAAAAGATGGCGACTGCAGGTGGTGGGGATACCACCAGTACAATATTAAAAAGAGAAATGCCTCTGCCCCTGTAAGGGAGTACTGCCATGTATGACTGTATCATGTTTACTTCTTTCAAGAACAATTTATTAGCCACGTGATTTTATTCAACGGATAATTTCTGTTTAGCCCAAGTTTTATCAGGTCCTTCAGCAAGACGGGTGATTATTTTTTTATCTAGTCTAGTCATTATTCTTTGGGCCATGAGTATTTAAATTAGCAAGACATAACTAAAAGGGCTAATTGCATATTAGAAACACAGCATCTATTCCTTTCTTTCTTTTCTTTCTTTTCTTTTTCTTTTCTTTTCTTTTCTTTTCTTTTCTTTTCTTTTCTTTTCTTTTCTTTTCTTTTCTTTTCTTTTCTTTTCTTTTCTTTTCTTACACATATACTGACATCCAAAATGTCAAGACAGTATGAAAGATGTATACTGCCCAAGCCTACCTGACAATATTGTAAATAAAGCTACACATGTAAGAACTCATTTGTGTTGTATAACCTGTTTAAATTTAGTAATGTGTAAATCTAAAAATGTTATGTCATAACTTGACTAACTCTGAACTCACTAACACCTTGTACAACTGGCTCCAGGAGAGCCACAGACAGCAACCAACACATCTGTGCTGGCCATGCTGCTGATAAAATGTAGAACATCTTCCACTGTTCCAGGCTGCCAACATATTCACTCCTCACAATACCTTGGAAAGGATTTAGTAGCATGTTTGTAACAGAGGATAACAATTAAACAGAGACTTGTTGATCAGAGATGCTGTTCCTCAGCCAGGTTCATATTGCGGAAGTGTCTTTGAGCACTTAACCACTATACTTGAGAAATCAAATGAATGGAATATTACATTATTTTTCTCCCTCACACCCTTTTTAATCCAAAAATTGTGCAGTTATTTTGAGATCTGAATCTGTTTGCTAGTAAAATATGAAAACATAAGAGCTTGACAGAACAGCAGTATTTAAGAGGCTGGGCCAAGGGGCATGTGACTAAAATCACAACTGTAAAAAAAAAAAAAAAAGTCTGCTTGTTTGGAAAATCTCATTTGAAATATGGATGGCTCTCATCCTCTACACATTCCACTAAGGTGCCCTGGGAAAGGCACTTGACTTTCAGCTGCTCAGATGCAGTTGTTCTGAAGCAAAATGCTACATGACTTCTGCAGAAACCCTCAAGTGTGTACAACAGTGTCCCGTATTTCCGCTGCGCTCTTCTCCAACTGATGCTCTAAGTGAGGCTGAGCTCCCTGTTAAAGTAATACAACAGAGAACATGACAACAACACTTCATTGAGCGCACAGATACATGCTTTTACGACATTGATGATCTCCATTGAGAGACGTTCAGTGTGCTATAATGTTAAGGGCAGAGTACATCGTTTAATCTCCTTGATGTATTCAGATACTGTGTGTGTGTGTGCCCCCGAGTGAGTCACAGCAACAGGAATGACAACATTAGCAGCCAAAACACAGACAGGTATGACATCAGCACCTCAGTGACATGCTTGTCAGCCATGTACAGCACATCTCTGTACTAGCACACAGCTGGATTAACAATGACTGAATGGATTAGTGTGTGTGTGTGTGTGTGTGTGTGTGTGTGAGAGAGAGAGAGAGAGAGAGAGAGAAAGAGAAAGCTAGAGAGCCAGAGAGAAACAGAATGATAAACACGGTGGTGACTCCTGTGTCAAGTGGGTATTTGATAAAGCCGGATACCTTAAACAGATACAGATAATACCCGGAGATCATCATATTTTGGCTTGACTGCTAATGACATCACAAAAACCATGCACTCCACATGTACATGTGAGCACATAGGCATATACCCACAGCACTGAGCAGATCATATCCTTCTCATCTGACCCAAATTCATTAGCACTAGGAGTCACAACCTCATCCACCCGCTCTTCTCCTTCAATTTTCTCCTCTTCCACTTCCTCCTCTCTCATTCTTCCCCCAGACATGAGGTCCCCTTTGTGGGATATTTCCTCTGTGAGCTCATCTGGAGTTACATGAACAGAGACAGTCGAACAGTGAGACTAGGCATGTAGGTGTTCACAGCCCTGTGGGCACTTATGTTGCAGCTTTTTAAGTGGCAACTAAAGAGCCAGCCTCTTTTAATGCCACTCAGAATGACAAACGTATCCGTTTTTACTGTTTTGCAGTCCTCTGAGAGCAGACAGTTATATAAAAGCAGATAACTTTGACCACAGCTAAAGCTCATGTAGACATCATCTTGCATTAACCCGTTGAATCCTGGATATTACTTTTCTTGTGCTGCTTTCAGACACCTTTGAAAAGCATTTCAACCTTTAAAATGTGAACAAATTGGTTTGATTTCTTAAAAAAAACATGGGAAAAAAAGGTAATCAGCAACTTGGCATGTCCTGCAAATTGCAAAAGATGAGTAAAAGGTAACAAAAAACTGTCTAAATTAAAAAGGGAAAAATTTGAGGAAAAATATATTTTCATTAATATATTTATATACATCATTTTATTTCAGCACTTTTTTCCAGATAATTTCCTGGTTGTGTTTTTTTATTTTATTTTTTTCAAATTTCAGATTATTTTCTTGTAACTTTTTTTTAAGAACATCATAAACTCTGTGTGTTGGCAGTATGATTGCCATCTACGCCATCTATGCTAAAACTGCATGTCTCTGCTGCTGTAAATTGCTTTTGATTGCTGTTAATAGCTACTTTTGCCATTTCTCTGTTGAGCCCAGCACTAAAATCCACCACAATGTCATTTTTCTGTCGCTCTTTTATCCTCGCTGCTGCAGTGTGTTTCTTGGATTACTTAAACATGGCGTAGCACTCTTAGAACACCAGTAATGAATATAAGGCATGCGATCTGCTTGACGATTCAAAACGTTCCTAATTGAAATGCTGAAAAGACAGCTCTAGCTAATCAGCTTAGAGATGTAGTCCACAGTTGACGGATAATAAAGAGGATCTTAGTGCTGAAGAGTCTATTACCACCCCTGTAATGAGAGTTCATATAATATGATCTGAGGACAATGGGGGGATAGAGAAGTTAGGAGGGAGCGGGTGGCAGGCGTGGAGGAGTAGAGAGCTGCGGGAGGTTGAAGAAGCGGCTCCCATTGTTAAAAGAGAAACATCACTTCAAAGGGGCTGAACTGCAGAATTGCAAGTTTGTAAAATGAGTTTTAAGCGGAGATTTCAAGGATGGGACTGATGTAACCAGGTGAACTGATGCAGGGTATAAGACCCAGTGTGGCTACATGAGAGCATAAATGTTCACAAATGCATAGCATACTGAAGCCACATCATGGTAGTCAAGTAAACTTATTGTAAAATCTACTGGAATTCGGCACAGATATTCTTAACAAAAAACACATGGCCGGAACATGATACAGTTGGCCCCTGGGCAGAGTTATGCAAAAGGAACCACCACCCTGTAAGACACAGAGACCTTTGTTTTTACTTTGCATCTCTTTGTAGTCGTTATGCATCTTTTTAGTGTTTTTTTGTGTCTTTTCTCATGGCTGTTTTGAGTCTTTTCCTTGTCATTTTGTCTCTTTTTGTGGTCTTTTTGCCTCTTTTGTAGCTATTTTGTGTCTCTTTACAGTTCCTTTTCTTTTGGTCTTTCTGAGTCTCTTTATGGTAATTTTAAGTGTTCTTGTTTTGCACACATCAATTTGAAAGACATTTACAAGTGAAGGAACCAGGGTTCTAATGTGTGTGTCCTTATATTAAAGGTCTTGAATGAGGGTAGCAGTCACACTTCTTTGGCAGAATGTAAGAGAGGACATTCATTTGCTCAATGACTAGAGTATCTTTGTTGATAGGAAAACGTAAACATGTCATTTTCAGCATTAGGGCAATCGACCATCGCTGTCAGACAATCTCAAAGGTCATTCGTCTTCCTTGTTGCACTCAGGATTCTGGCTGCTGAGATGAAGATGTGAACAGGCTTTACCTCTCAGCCTGCCAGACTGTAATCAGTCTTAGAAAAGATAAAAGCCTGAAAGACTTTCTTCAGTTTAGATTAGAATAAAAATTATCCTTTTTTAGAATGAATTTCAAGTTGACTGAAATTCTTTAATCTGAAATATAAGTCCTCAATTAATTCCTTAATATTTGCTTCTGAGGTGTGAATATATCTTGGTTTGATTCTAGTATATGATACCTTTTTTATTATGATAAGCCCAATATTGGTCTGTTGAGAGAAGAAAAAGGGCAGCAGGCTAACAGTATATTAATAAACTAAAATGCATATTTTTACAATGTTAAAAACTGAGTATGGTAGGTAGAATTATGTTGTTAACTTGCCAAAAAAAAAAAGATCTCTATGTGCTCAGCTGAGATCTGGTGTTTTACCTTGACACAGGATGGCAGGTTAAACTAGAAGAAGAAAGCAGAGCTTACCAAAGTGCTGTTTAATTAAAGAAAATTAGTTACATTTTGTTTTCTACTGTATTTAAGACTTCACATGTGAAACTTATAAATAACCCGGTTATCTGGATAAAGCTTATGCAAAAAGTATTATGAATGTAAATATTATAAATATTTGGTAGTTCCTATGTGTGCAATTCATTTGGGATATTGCTTTTGTTTTGCTTTTAGTTTGTGTTTATTTGTGGTTGTTTTTCCACATGTTGTGTATATGCAAGACCATGTACAATGTACAGACAATGTATTTTAAAAAGAAATCTCTTGTAGGCCAAATGCTTTACACAACACAAGATTAAAAAACAAACAAACAAACAAAAACATTACAGAACTGTGTCATAGATGCCTCTCAGAATGATTTCTGAAAGGTTTGGGAATATAGCAGAAGATGACAGCCCCAGGGTGACCCCCCCCATTGTCATGTACAATATGCCTGACATAAACCCATGTGACAAGTGGCTTCCCTTATTGAAATAACTAAATTGACATATGTACTTCATACTGGTAACTCTGGTATTGCCCCACCTATTGAAAGGGCAATCTCACAAGTACAAGCTATTCAAAAAGTAACAGTTTCTAAATGCTGACTACTTTGTTTCCTGCAGTAAACACCTCAGAGGGGGTTGCTTTGTTTCTGACATGATGTATCTTGGGAAATCGGTGCTGCAGTGAGTACAGTTAACATCATGGTACATCACCTTGCCCTTACGGAAGGATGAAGGACGGCTCTCTCCTGACTGTCTGTCACTCATATTTCTCACTTTCCCTCCCTCTCATACTTTTTCTGACCTGTCAACCTCGCCTTTCCACACACACATACATACCCGCAGAAAGTTTCCAAAGCCTCTGTTTATGAGACGGACAGAGGTCAGGGCTGTGCAGTATGAATGGAATGACACAGGACACACTAGCACTTTTCCAAGCAGCTCAAGTCTCGACTAAAAGAGGGTGACCACCAGTGTAACATGGAGTCTTACCTCAAAGTGACCCGCTCCTCCTACCTTATTGTAAACTTCATTTGGCAGTTCTGTAGAATGTATTTTTTAATATCCTAATCCTATTAAAGATGAAAGTTGAAACAAACACCACTTGGAATTAGCAGCGCATGCCACAGTAATTGAAAGGTCTCAGTGTGATCAGATGTCCAATTTAAATTAACCTGTCCTTGCTCTGACTCTCCTCATAGTTGGCACTAAGCAGGGGTTCCTTTTGACAACACTTACACCTACACACACTAGTAGGCTGTACCACACATCTTATTTGTCTTTTATATTCTGAAATGCAATGCAATATTTTTTTTGTCATGGGCCTACAGGAAAAATAATAATTTGTGCAATAATCTAAATATAACCACAGGTAGTGTGCTTAATACTTGTGTAACTTACATTACTTACATTTGTGTTTTTACGTCGTTTGCGTAAAAACACGAAGTCACATGACGTGGACACGAGTCAGATCTGAGTCACACATCTGATGACTTTAGACACAATTTGACAAACTTAAAAAGACTTGCAACACTACTTGGACTTTAACACCAATGCCTTGTGACATTACTTGGACTTGAACATTTTGACTTGAAAACAATTGGTACCTTCCCCCAAATCCAAAGAATGAAAAGTATAACATTTAAAAAGTGTGCAACAAATAGATGTATTTCCCTTTATTTCATGGAACATTTCCACTGTAGGCCCATATATTTATCAGCAGCACATCGTCTCTCTTAACTTGGGACTTGATTTAGAATTTGAGTGCAAAGACATTACTTACTTGTGACTTGCACCTCTCGACTCTGCTCATTCGTCATGTTAGTGGTTTTGTCTTTTCAGCTGCAGATATAACTGTTAGCAGAATCCATCAAGTTATAGAGTGCTCTGTCACCAAAACCACCACCTTGTCCTGCACTGATTATGTAGTCCTTGTCAGGGACACATTAGCATTTCCATTACAAAATATATGTGGTTAAATGCATCCCAGACCACCTCGACAAATGGTTTGAGAGATGGGATCACAATGCGTCTTGCACTTGTATGAAGCCCTGTCCACTTGTGGTTGGATCACAAGACGCATGTTGATACCAGGTATTACCAGGCTCTGAGTTCTAAGATTCTGTTTTTTTCTATTCCATTCTGTTCCATTCTATTCTCTCATGATGTGCCAAGAATATAATATATGTTAGTTTGCTCTGTTCTGCCCTGCAGCCAAAGATAGGGCTACTTTCTCTCTACATGTGTAAGGTAGGCAGATGCCAGCCACAGGAATGGAAGAAAAAGGGCACAGCTAAAGTCCCACTGCTCATTACCGGCGACAACGCTTTCATTAATCATCACACCTTCAAGTATCTAAAACCTGCAGGATATAAGCACTGAGTTGGGTTCAAAGGGTAGCAGCAATTTAATATGGACGTACCATTATAAAGGCCATCACCAAGTGACTAAAGCTATGCATGTTTTGAACAAGTGGTGTAATCTTACTGCTTGTTGAAACCTAAAATTGTTTAGCTTATATTGTTCCAGTTACTCAAGCATATTTGCGTATAAACTAGAGATTTTCACAGTTTCCAAAAGATGTTATAATAAGACTGGGGACATTTTGGTCTGATAATGGTGTGTTTTAAGGCATTCCATTTTCACAAGATATATCTTTGAGCTCCAACCTGAGATGAGTTTGAAGTGTGGAAGACATTGTGGGTAAGGGTGAGGTCAGGCCCTGAGGCTCAGTCAGTGGTTTGTGTTAGGCGGTTAATTTAGAAAGTGTTGTGTCAGAGTAATAGGAGCTGAGAGGAAACTCCTGATACATATCACACACACTTACACACACACACACACTCAAGCAAACACACAAAGGCCTACTGGCTTACTGACAGTACACTTGTCCCATTTGCTATCTGCTTTAAGTACATGAAAGAAAAGTTGTGTGCGGAAGGAAAAGAGAGTAAGGATGCTTTATAAGGACAGACAACAGATGGGGAGGAAATATGGTGAGTTCGGAGAGGTGGGGCTGGAAGAGGAGAGTTGAAAGTTTGTGATTGACAGAGAGAGGAAGGCAAGGAGTGAAAGAGAAGGAGGGAGGGAGAGAGGGAGGGAGCAGCTGTCCTTAGATGTCTGTCTCTGAGGGCTCAACCAGGAAACATCTTTTAAGTTTCTCAACCTTGGCAATTGGACACTGAGAGGAGTGCAAAGATATGAAAGCAGGGTCCTGAAATAAAACTGTATGGACAGGATGGAATACTGTCTGGCATCTGTCTTATTTGGACTTAAAAATTAGAGAACTCCAGCAATGAGTCCTAAAACCTGGAAATCTGTTAACATGTCAACACCACCAGGTCCCTCGTCTCAAACTCAATGTTTTTTTTTTTTTTAATGGGTTTTTGGTTAGAAGCATAAATAAGGTCTGTGGTAAACACAAGCTTCAGCAACTTTCACATTGTGTTCTACAACATAAAAACATTTCAGTGAATACCCCACTCATTAACTTTGAAGCTTAATGTGTCTTGACAAAAAGCAGTTGCTGACAAGTGGCTAAATGAGACTACACAACATCATCAAGCCAAACTGCACCGAACATGGCTTTACAGCCTCGTAGTCATGCGACCATAGTGTAGTTGGTTTTAGCCCGGCAATAGCTTTTTACTTCTGTGTCTCCACATTTTAACTTTTAACCATTTCTCAACCAACGCAATGTATTTAAAACGCATGTGACTAAACCTCCTATCTCCATTGGATCTTTTTAAAAACACGGTGTTTTTTCCAATTCCTGAAAAATAGCAATTTTGAGGACAGGTGGTTTGTGCGAAACAGCAGCAATATGCAAGATGTGTTCAGTTCTGTAAGACCTAACCTTTTACTCCTTGCTTTTTAAAATTTGAGTTGCAGAATTACATACTCTACTCTACCTCTGGACAGTCTATGCTGAGAGGGTTTCACAGTCCCATTAGATCCATTCAAGACCGATTATTGCATAATTTCAGAAATAGAAGGGTGGCCAAAGGAAATGAGCCAGTTTTTTTATTGATTGACCTTTTGGAAATAAAAAGGTTTTAGTGTGCCAGAAGCAGCATCATTGAGGTAGCAGAGCAACACGATCCATACACTCCAACCACCTGCAGTGATTGTCATAATCACAGGAGCACTGGTGAGAGATAGACTGGAACATGCATTGATTTCTGCTCAGTCTGTATTGTAGTTTTGGCACAGTGTATTGTTCACACTGTAGAACCAGTGGGACACGTGGGGAAGACCCGTGGCCTATTCATCTTCGCCTGCCTGCTTTGCTATCTTGTCCTTGTCACCTTCCATCTGCCTGTGTGGCAGTGCGTCATATACGTATGTGAGGACTCAGTCACGCTCACAGCTTGCTGCCCCCATTCATTTTGAGGCTATTTGTTTTGCGGGTGATTTGGGCCATGTCCTGGCACTCATGCATTATACAGGAAATATTGCACTCTTCGCTGCAGGAGAAAAGCAATAAACATTATGCCATCATCTGTTATTCTGGGGCAATTAAAGGATAGTAACGTGCCTGCAGAGCACCCACCACTGGATAACCATGTTTCCCAGAGACACTTTTGGACATCATTGCAATCACTGCTGTTATGATTTTCTTCCAGTTCTGGAGAGATGACATGTTTTACTGTCATATCTAAGGCGGCTGGAAATCAAATATTCTGTTTTAAATTAAGCAACACAACCCCCTCCTTGAATATCAATGTGAATAACTGAATTTTGAGGTGAGGTCTTTTTTATATCACATGCCATATCTAAACTCATCTGTGAGAGAACTCATTACTCAGCATGGCAGATATCTTGTTTCTATTTTTTTTTTTAGGTAAAGGCCACTGGATATATTTTATTTACACCTCTGTGAATAATTCAGGGGGAAGTGTTTCTAGATGGAGCAAGCTAGCTAACTGTCTACCGTCTATGAATGGTTGAGTTATTCTAATGATCCCCCTGCTCTCCCATATGTATTAGTGCGTGCCTGAAGGCTTTACCATAGCTACTCATCAGAGAGTTTCTGGATTGAGAGCATGAGGATTCTCTCTCAGCAAAAAGTTGTTGCTTTAGTCGAGACTTTCACAGAGTTCGGCCTCCCGAACCAGCTCACCAGTGTTCCAGATTCATCTCCCCAGGTGTGATGTGTGTGCGAACATGAACATCTTCATGCATTTTTCCTTGTGTGTCCTGCTATATTTTCCATGCAAATATTTCTCCCTCTTTTTGTATTTCCTTTTTTTGCAGAGTAATCCCTCCCCTGTGTTCCTTTCATCTTACCAACGCTTCTCCCTGTTTCATTCTGCCGCCGTTTGCTCCCATCTTTTTTATCCTGCTTCATGTCTCACCCTTCACTCCAACATCCCCTCCTCTCTTTCTTCCCTCTGCCTCTTTGCTCCTTCTTTATCCACTCCTTCATCTTTTGCTTTGAAGTGACCACAAGGCGAACCTTATCAAATGCAGCTTCATAAGACCCCTCAGCATTTTCCCAGGAGTGTTTTGTGTGTGTGTGTTTGTGTGTGTGTGTGTGTGTGTGTGTGCATGTGTGTGCGTGTGAACAAGGCATATTTGTCTCTTACTGATCTCTCTGCCAGGGAATCCAACCTGTCAGAGATGACAGGGCGTTCAAACAATATCCACTTTAGAAATATCTGACTTCAGGCAGCAATGGTGTTTGGGGTCAACAGGAAATTACATTTTTTTGCAGTGTAGGGTGAGAATCAGCGGAAATCTTTTGAAACTAAAGTGTTAGATGTATAGTTTTGCTTTATACGTTCTTTTTCTTGTAGCTGAAAGAGTTGAACTATTCGGCTTGGACTCAGGCCAGCTGCAACTGGGTCTCTAAAAACAGCAGTCATCAGTCGCTCAGTGCAGGCTCCCTCCTTCCTCCTCCCAACACACACACATGCTCTCTCTCTCCTTATTCTCCTCTCTCCAAGCCTCCAAGATTCCCTCCTTACTTCCTCTGATCTTCTGAACATCAATCCCTCATTCCTCAGAGCAAAAACGAGGGGAAGGGAGATGACAAAAAATGAGATGACAGATTACCTGCTATATATAGAGCTAGTCTTATGCCGCTTCTCTTATTCATCTTCTCCCCGCGCCCCAAGACATTGGATACACCTTTTGGTTTGCAACTGGCGATGCAAATAGACCCCTCTCTCTCTCTTTCTCTCATCACAGCGCCCTCAAAATGCAATGACTAGGGCCACATGTTTTTGTAAATGGTACGGAGCCTTGTGGCGAGGATGCGAGAGCAGTCGGGCGAACACATTCGCAGGTTCACAGTGATTCGCAGTGATTCACAATGATTTGCAGATGGCTTTTCACTTGGAGGGGATTGTTGTTGCAATGGTAAACCCCAGTTCTTTGCCTTCAGTTTAAAAATGACATGATCTTATTAGCTCAGCCAGCAAAAACAAATAATGAATTTGCATTATTTTTAGCTTGGAGGGTGTCTCATTTTGGCACACTATTGAAGAACAGTCACAGTTTCCCTATAACAGAATTGTGGTAAGAGTGCTCATGCACGTTTGTTACACTTAGTGCCTATGGAAGCATAGTAACATACTTATCTATCTAGAGAGAGACAGATTACCATGCTCTGCAGTGTAATATCCTCTGTTCCCTCCTGTCCATTTGTCTGCTAAGTGTTCCTATAGAATGTGTCATACAGCAGATTTATGCTCTCCTGGCTCTTTGCGACAATATTGTTAAGTGTGGATTTAAACCACAGTAAAAGGCCACAGATAATCTCAAACTCCTGCTTCTTTCTGTCATTCTTACTCTTCTTTGCTCTCACTCTACCACCTCACTCTGCTTCCTTGTTTTGTTCTGTAAATCATAAGATTTTTTTCTTTACGTCCAGGTTTAAGCTTCTGCTTAGAAGGTTGATCATGTGCATTACAAACCCAATACAGCTGGCCTTTCTTCTTCTGTAGCATCATTTTGCCCGCAGTTGTGCTTTATAGGCAAGCTTAACATAGGTTGTTTTATGAAAGCACTAATCACAGAAAATCAGTCACAGCAACATTGTTAATACAATGCTGCAGGTTTTCCAAAAACACAAGTATTTTTTGGCATTTATTTATTATTTTCTCTGTAGCATCCCCCAACTCAAAAACAGCTTTTGCATATTCATCACCTTAGAGTTAGGTTTTATCTAACCTTTTTGTCAAAACTGAGTTGTTCATATGAACTCATTCTATTTGTTTTTGTATGTGTTTTTTTTTTTTTTAACTTTTTATTTAAAAAACAAAACGCTATTGATAATGCAAAATTTTGAATCTCAATATCTCAAAACCTCTCAGAACGTTATAATTCTAAGGTGGCATATTGGGACCTCCCATGTTAACTGGAAAAGGCAAGGTTTTTTTTTTTTAAATGTTTTTATAATGTGGCATTTTTGATGTGGTCTGGCAGTGAGTTGATAGAGAGGGAGCGACGACTAAAATCCCCCTGTCATCCCAGGTTTGGTGCTCAGTCCTTTGAAGAAGATTGACATCAGAAGTGTGGCGACATCGGAAGTGGTATTGCTAGTAGAGAAGGTCAGAGAGATAGAGGGGAGCCAGATTGTGAGAGGCATTACAGGTGGTGAGCAGAATATTTAGGTATATGCAGTGTTTGACCAGGAGGGAGTGGAAGCAATGGAGAAGTGTCTCGTGAGCAGGTACTGGTACGTATAGGCAACCAGCAGAGTTCTGTACATACTGAGGTCTGTTAAAGACATTGTTCGGGGTACCACAGATGATAAGGTTGATTTTTCTCTGAGGGAGAGGTAGATGTAATTTCAGAAAAGCTTAACTATGTAATTGAACTTGTTTCTGGAAAAGCAAATCAGATGCACATTATTATGCGAAACAGAATATTCTAATGTGCCTGGGGGATATTTTTAAGTTTCAGTTATTCCTGGCTTTAACAATCAAAGAGACAGATTTCCAGAAAAAGTAAGAAAATTCCAATTTGGTGAATAATGTCTTAGTTTTTGCTGAGCAAATAGGTGAGCATAAGGTGTCAGTTTTGACTGGATGGTCAGTTTTAAGGCTTAGATTTGTGGCAGAATTCCAGTCAAGCCAGTTAGCGTTGGTGTGCGGCTACAGTACCTGTGATACTGATGTTTGTAATGTACTAAGGCGTATTGAATGTAGCACGTGATTTTACTCTTCTCAGTTAAATTTGAAAAACTGACGAAAGAGTAAAGCCACCATGCTTCAAAATGATTGAATCTTCACAAAATGCGTAATCAAGATGGGTTTTTGTGGCCTATATCTGAAGCACACTTTACATATAGAGAAGGGCTTCCATAATTTTTTGTTGTTTTGTTTATTTTCTGTCGATCATGACAGCCGTGTGGGAAACAGTTAAACTTTTTAATCTGTTGTCATTCCTACAATGATCCTCCTTGTTAGTGTTATGATTTGACTGCATTAAGCAGTATTTGTGTAAAATACAGAAACAATAAACGTTGGCTAGAGGTTAAACACAGACAAACAAATGGCTTTGTTTACTCCCTGAATCCAGAGGCCTTAGTAAGGTGCTTTAAATGTTAAACCTTTTGTTTTTCCGAACACCAAAGGCACATAAGAGCTGTCACTTACGCACTCGTATACAAGCCTCGCTGCATATTTATTCATTCAAAAACATTGCTCCCTCTTTCTGGCTCTCTGCCTCCACCTCGTACACTTTCATCTTCTGTCGTGCTCATCACCATATCATCAGCATATTGCTGTGTTGTTCTCTTTCTTCTGTCACCGTAAAGTATCACTCTCCCTTCACATCACCTTATGTACTTTAATCTTCACGGGAGCAAGAGGGAGGGAGAGAGGTAAAGGTGCAGATCCCACTTGGGAAATAATTTATGTTTATCGTATATATTTACATCAAACCCAAAGGTAAGGCCCCACTGTACACCAGCCACTACCTCCAACTCTAGATATGAATAAAGATTCCACATCTCCAATTTGATTTTCTCCTGTTCTAATCCTCATGTCTTTTCCAATAGCATATTTTTTCACTTTTTTGATGAAACAGAAAAACATCTACCAGCAAGGGCAGGGAGAGACAAATTGGAGCCATGAAACTATTCCTTTTCATGCTGAGAGGAGAAGGAGAGCTCTGTTAGCCTAGCTGACACTCCACTTTATTTGATTCATTACTGTGTGGTGACGCTATTGTCGCCTCATGCAGGGAACTGGGCCATTTGTGGAGCTTGAAATATCCTGATCATGGAGAGGAAAGCCAGTACAGTTTGAAAAAATATGAACTGATGAAGCTTTTTCCTGGCCCTGGCCTTAACTACAAATTGCCTTTACCACAATTTCTCACCATATTTGTGACAGTAAATTGTGAAAACAACCTGTTGGTTGAGATTCAGTCCAACCAGAACCAAGCCCATGGGCTTCATAAAAGTTGAACTCAGCCAGCAGTACGGACTGGAGCTGTGCAGTACATTATGAGTGAGTGGAGTCTTATATAGAGGAACAGACAGTAGTCACAGTTTTTAATGCATCCTGAACAGTACAAGCTCTACGCTGGCTATTTATAATATTTGTACATACCTACATCTAAATAATAGGGCAGGTGTTCATATATTTTTTTTCTTATTATTAATATTTCACACAAAAAGCCCAAAAGAAACAAACAAGAAAACAAACGTGCTGTCGTGCTTTCTTACTTCATTTAGCTCCAAACCCATCAATTCTATTGAAAGCATATTTTTTCAGCTTGGCACCGTAGTTTTTAGCAAACCTTACTCAAACTGTATCCAATGGTGTTTCTGTTAGAGACTTCTTTTTTTTAAATAAAATTAATACATATATGATGCTCAAGGGAGTATTGGCAGCAGCAGTTTATTTAAAGTACTAAACTACTGTGTGTTTTTCTTTCAATCAAGGAACATGACATCCATGACAAAGTGTAATTTATTATTAAAAGTTTTGGACAACAATGAAGCTAACAATATTTGTTCGATGGACCAATTTATTGTTGTTTTTTGTCTTTTTATGAGATTTATTGAAAATAAGAAAACTAAAGATAAATATAGAACATCACTAGACTCATCACTTAATATCAACCCTGGTTCATTTTTCCTTGTTGAATGTCCTACAATGGCTGAAATAAAAAAAAAAAGTCCATTCGGACATTCTGTAAAGTCTGAAAAAACAAATTTTACAGGTTTTGTACCACAGCCTCGATATTCACTGGGAGCTGACAGAGATGGCAGAGAAACAATATGTAGTTGTGATATCACTGACATATGAATGGACTCAGATGGAGAGCAAAAGCACAATCTGTCTGTGTGACTTGCTGTTGTATGACTCATACAGTATGCATACAGTATGGACAACTGGTCGCTGGGCGGTTTGGCCACTACAAGTTGCTCACTCATGCTGTTGTGGTTCAAATACATAACGAGTGATGAAGGCATGATATTAAACCAAGCAATAATCATTTCAATTAATTTAAACTTACATTCTCCATTAATATCTTGTTAAAAGAGATTTTAAAAAACATGTTCTGGTTAGGTTAAAAAAAGCAACACTTATATGAGGATTAGGGTGAGGAGGTTAGGGTTATAATGTGTATTCAGTGTTTTGTGTTTTTTTTTTTTTTTACAGTGTAATAGTAAAATGAAGATTTTTACTGCCAGTACTGTAAATGTGCAAGAGACATACGCTATTTAATATGATGCATGGCTCTCCGGTTATTCAGTGAGCTGTAGGTAGTGGCTTCTTACTGAGAGCCACACATCACAGGGGTCCATGTTGCGGTTGATATGTATGATTTTACTCACATAGAATATATGAATATTAGCATACTAAACAAGAACCTGCTTCTGGCTCTCTCTTATTATTTCAACAAAAACATGCATTTAAATGAGTGATTATATTACCATATGCAAGTAAGAGACAGCAGGCAAAAGACAGGTCGTTACTGTCCTTCTGCACGAACACTTTCTGCTTTCGTAATGACAGTAAACATTTTTATTTTTTCAAGACTCATGCACTGGTGTCTTTGTGCACCAAGCCTTACTGACAAATGACTTAAGCAGAAGAATAAAGAATGGGGCTTTTTTGTTCGGACCAACTCATTTTTCACCATCAACATCCGATGGACTTTCTTTTTTTAACAGATGGTTACTTCCTTAATGATTTCTACACAATGGGCCACAATTGTAAATTGTAAACTGATGAACTACATATATTAAAAGGCATTAAAACAAACATGCATTTAAGTTTGTTCAAAGTCTGGGTTGTGGCTTGTCTCCTCAAAGTACAAAAGCACATTTTAAAGATTTTTTATTTTTGAAACATTCTTGAAGGCATCTTCAGGCTTTTTCTGTCTTAAGGAGAGTGAGCTGCCCACCATCTTCCATACATTTTCATTCTAATACACAGGAGTGTAGAAGGTTTGGGAAAGACAAGATCATTATACAAAGCTGCCCAGAGCCTCTGGATGGATCTAAGACCTATTGTACAGCGGAGGAAGATAATTTTGATTGGCATGCAGAGACTACATTCATTCATCATGGTACGCTTTTATACACCGCCACAAGTGATTTTAAACCTAGCCATCCACCGACTTCATCTCCCAAACCCCCGCTTTCCTCAGCTATAAATCATCATCTAGCTACAGGCCATTGGGCGCAGAGCAAGGTGACACTCCACTCTGCTACCAACACCACTGGAGGAGAGAGAGAGAGAGAGAGAGAGAGAGAGAGAGAGAGGAAGGATAGGGAGAGGGAGGAAAGGGCAGCAGGTTGAAAATAGGCCAGAGGGAGAGAGAGTGTGTGAGTGTATCTATCTACTCGGCCGTCACAGTGGGAGGGAAATCTTTGATGTATACTCTATTAGTATTTGGCGTGTAGAGACACAGACTTGACTGGTGGTTCACGGAACCTCAGAAAGAGTCAATCCTGGCTGGAAATTCGAACATGCAGAGACCCTACAAGTGAGAAGTGGTGTAACAATATGAAATATGTTTCCTTTACCCGCTGGAGATATTATTTTTACGGTCTGCCTGGTCATTGAAGGAATAAGATGGTTTGTAGGAATTTCAACCCCTTGGAGAATTGCATTTTTTATGTGTCTGTGTGCAGTCTGACCTGATGTTCAACAGTGAATAGCCTATTCTAGCTCAGGTAATGAATGCACTTGATATAAAGTAGCAGCTCATGTCAATATAGACACCTCCTCCTCTCCTCAGTGATGAGACAAAGGGCTCATGCAGAAGACAGCCCCCCCATTCCTTGTCAAACTCTTTTTTTGTTCTCTTGCTATGCTGTGAACTAAGGTAGCAAGATTTGAAACATTAAAAAAAAAAAAAAAAAAAGATTTGCTGGGATTTTCTTACTTAAGCTAAGAATTAGCAACTAAAAAAGTCAGGAACTCCTCTATTTAATCTTTTAGTGAAGAGCAGGAACGAGGGTGGCAGAGAGAAAAAGACTGACGTTGGCAGTCCTCACTGGAGCACTAAGAATGTACCTTGTGTGTTTGTGTGTGTCTGTGCTGGTACACTACTATAAAGCAGGCCTGTCCTTTTACTGTAGACTTTGTTCTGCTAGACAAATGAAACCCTTGATGGTTTTTAATTTAAAAAAAAGTTTCACAAGGGACATCTCGTTTTGATCAGCAGGATACTGGCTCGTGAGGAGCTTTTTATTTGCCTGAAACAATACTGATGATTTATACTGCCCTCATTAATCAGCTCTCAAATGTAATGAGCTCATCCAAGTGGGAGCAGCAGGTTATGATAGCAGCGAAACAGGGAATTGGCTCACTTAACCTGGACCGAACTGAGTCTTATTTCATGCAAGATGGTATAGACATAAAAAAATCTAATTTTGTTGAATATAACACCAGCTGAAGTTTAATGACCCTTGGGTATTTGAGAAGAGAAAGCAATGTTACTGCACATTACCACTTGTATCCCATTGTGACATTCAAACACAGATAAAGCCATTTACAATCTAATTTTTATAACATCTCAGCTGAAGTGAAGTAGGGAGGCTGAATGTACTGTAATGCTATGAGACTGACTCAGCAGGCCCAGTGGGGAAGGTTCAATACCACCATAGCTTTATTTCCTAGTTTATGAAAGTGAGGCAGAGGAGGGTGATGTCGGCCATTTGTCAGCCAACAATGGTAACAAGGCTGCCCTTGTGCAGAGTTATTAGAGAAGCACAACAGGAGAGAGAAAAGAAAAGCAATATAAGCTGTTCCCCCCATTGCCATCATTTGCTTCATATACAACGGTAATGGCATGTCTGATTCAGGTTGTTGCAAGTATTGATTCCATGCCATCACAGCTTTTATGACATATAATGTACTGCATAATAAAAACACGAGATCTGTATTACTGCGAGCAACAGTTTTAGTTTTGATTCATTTTATCTTTGCAGTAACTCATATAACATTAGCTGGACAGATCTAAAATTTGGACAAATTTGTGGCTGAAGTTGGTGCAATGATTGGCTCCCGGTGGAGGGAATTATAGTACCTCCTCTGGGAGAGTACAACCACAATGCTTCTCCAGTTAGAATGCAAATGAGTATGTTGATTCTATGTAGATTTTTTTTTCATCAAGGGAGGAAAAAAAAAAGAGTCACTGCTCTTTCCATCCCCCCTGCAGCATTTCTGAGACACAGACTAACGCAGACACGCAGACGCTATGCAAGCAGTGATTTCCGGATGTCAGCTACAGATGGCCTGTGCCATGCCAGATTAATGGCGATATCGGGAAGAAAAAGAAACCATGCAGAGACTGACACAAAATGCCCAAGTTAACAGTAAAACCAAACTAAGATCTGCAAATTTCAAACTTGTGCTCCACTACAAACCCTTTATAAAGTCTCTGTTGAGGTTTATTCATGTATGTGACATGCATGCTTTTCTGGAAAATTGTGCGTGTGTGTGTGTGTGTGTGTGTGTGTGTGTGTGTGTGTGTGTGTGTGTGTGTGAAAGGTTTTTTTCTCCAGCTGGCTGTCTGTGATGTGATGAAAGCATCTGCAGATAACAAGAGAGACACAGCTGAGGACAGAGAGGTATATGTACGGATGGATTGATGGTTGGGTGAAGGAAGAGATGAATGCAGGAACCTTTTGTTTTTGTCAGTGCCAGCTCAGCATCAGCTCATGCACCAGTTTCTCCTCACACATCACTTGACAAGGGTGAAGAAATTAAGAGCAAGTCCTCGTTTGGCCCCAATTGTGTTAATAATACACAATACTGGTACAGTGCTGTCTGAGGTTAATGTCTGTCACATTGCAGGCCTTTCATAGCACATTTGCTCACCCGCAGAACTCTGGTTAGACACGTAAAGAGAGCAACGCTGCAGTGTCAGTGGGCTACCCAACACTCACATCACACACACACACACACACACACACACACACACACACACACAGACATAACATAAACACACACACAATGGTCTCTCTTGCTCCAGGCAGTTCTTCTGCTTGGCTTGCAGTGCTTGTCCTCTTGTTGGCTAAAAGGCTTTGGGTAGCCTCTCCAGTTCAAACTATGATAGCATCACTTAACTCTCCCTCCAGTAAGACTTGCATCCTCTACTGTTCAGCTGGAGACCACTTATATTTTTTTATTCATTCAAAGACAACGAAAACACACTGCAGCCATTGTTCTCATGCTGTTTGCTTTGCAGATGTACAGATGTGTCACCTGCACACCCACAGATACACAAACATGTACACAATGGATGATTATTCTCACACCTGTTGTAGCTTTGGCAATTTTCATCACTGCATCTCACCAGACAAAGTCACACTCATCCCCTATTCAACCACACTGCACTGCACTTTCAGTATATTCCTGCTTAAACTAATAACCAGGATTTGTTTTCACAATGTTATAAAGAAGACCTGATGATAAAGCTTAATGATTTCCTCAGTGGCCGATTCTGCGTCTTGGGTTTATATCAAATATTCTTGGTTGTATATTGAATCCATATTTCCTGAGCACAGTCTCACAGGATCTGTAATAACCAAGTGGTAGAATTAGAAGTTTGCACTTAAAGCCGTGAGTTGTCATCACTTTGTACATACTTAGTTTTAGTCCAAAAGCTAGCAGATGCTGGAGTCTATTTGTAGCATGTCCCTGCTGGTCTCCCAACACAGTGGAGATGATGTGTGAATATTGCTTTTGACTAGTCTTCGGTGGAAAAGGTTTTTTGTGGGATGTACCACCATGCATTACACTAATGGAAATCTGAGGTGCCATGTACATTAATATAAAGCACCGACTTCAAAAGGTACGTTAGATAAACAATGAAGTGGAGTTCTGGAGAATTATTTCACTCCTCTTTTATGGATATTGCAGTTGTTATTTCTGTCTTTTTTTTTTTTTGACTTGTGCCTCAAGGAAAGAGCAGGGGGTTCAAACTAACTGCACACACTTTTTCATGTGTTGGTGGAAGCAGAGTCAGTCTGAGTTGCTTGTCTTGAGTAATTGGCTAACTAATCAGGCATGTCTGTAATAGATTTTTAAATGCGGTAGAGGTTCTCTTCAGAATATTTTGGAATGTATTTTGCATATTTGTACTCTGACAATAAAATGGGGAATGAAAAGGGGCTTTGTTGCTGGATTTTGACATCTGCCTGTTGAATGGAGAGTTTGGAGTGAATGCTGTGCGGTGAAGAATTTCGTCTTTTTTCCATCATGTATTTTCAAGGGCTGTTCAATTTTATAATGTCATAATCAATAGACGTTAGAAGTTTTAACACTTACAGCACTAGAAACAGAGAAATGAACCCAATGTAACTCATTTCATCCTCTTTTCTATATTTAATGTTTTACTTTATATCTTTAACAGATGTATGTCTCAAATTCATGACTATAATTTTGTAATGATATAATTATTTTTGGTATTTTAAAGGGACAGTCCACTCCAAAATCAAAACTACATATTTTCCCTCTTACCTGTAGTGCTATTTATCCATCCAGGTGGTTAAAGTGTTGCTGAGTGTTGGAGATATAAGTCGTTGAAATATCTGCTTTCTTTCCAATATAATGGAACTTAATGGCACTCGGCTTGCGATGTTCAAATTGCAGAAAGAATTTTTTGGAATTCTTTGTTTGTTTGTTTGTTTGTTTTTTTGGCATCCATTTCCCTAATGTCAGGGCTGAAGTAAGTTGGGGTTTAACTACCTTCCCATTTGTCACTACCTTACTAGACTCTATATATTATGTCATGGTTATAATGAGAATTACCAGTCAATCCCATGTCATCCAGCTGAAAGAGGCATGACCTCTCCCTAGCAACCCTGTGGTTGGACTGTGTGACTTTGGTACTGTGCTCTACAGTGTTTTATCCTGTCCTATTCGATGTCCTGGCAGTGTGGCTTTACAGGTTGCGACCTAACCCAGCTGTTCACCAGCTCTGTCATGCTCTGTGTGTCTGTTCAGACCTGTATGAGCAGCCTCCTGCTCCACCTTCTGCTGTGCACAGTGTGATGTTGAGCCTGCAGTGGGTCATCCGGCCCATCAATCTGCTCTCATCACACCTGACCAAGTCTCCTGTGCACAGATCGTAAAATATATATATATCCTAATAACAGTATATATATATATATATATATATATATATATATATATATATTTTTTTTTTCAATGCCTTTATTAAAAAGAACACTCTACTAAACTTACCTACATAGTTTCCTAGTTGTCATGAAGACTTTTACTTTGCCTGTGAAACCAGTAACAGTGTAATGTCTTTTGTAGCTCTGGAAGAAGTTTTTAAGGGTCAGGAAAAAAATAACCCACTAATGTCTTGACACCAGCTGCTGCAATTTCATCATTTTTTAAAAATCTAAATTGCTGGAGTGCCCCTTTAACAAAATAAACCTAAGTTCTTAAATGTTATTGTTATACAAGCAGCCATTCAAGAACTGTCAGATCAAAGAGTAGGTTAACAAGATGGTGAGTATGAGGAGATTTTTAGCTATTTCACGTTTTTTATGCTTTGGTACTGGCAACAGCCGTAGCTGCAGGTATTGTGTTTTTGCATTGTCCCTTAGGGTGTACAAATTTTAAAACTGATCTGATGTCAAGCATTGGCCTGGACCAGTATACCAAATTTCATGCACTTGACTCTGCAGCTGCTCCTAAGTTGATCATGATGACATTGCACATAAACAGCTAGCTGTCCGTCCATCCATCAGTCCGTCCACCCTCACCCATTTATCTGGCTCCTGAGCAACGCTTTTCAGAACCTCCTGGGGGATCCCAAGCCGTTCCCAGGCCATATGAGATATATAACACCACCAGTGTATTCTGGGTTGACCCTGAGACCCCCTTACCAGTTGGATGTGCCCAGAAATTCCTAACAGGAGGTGCCCAGGAGGCATCCTGATCAGACCACCTCAACTGGCTCCTTTCAATGTGAAGGAGCAGTGACTTCATCCGGGCTCCCTCCAGATGTCTGAGCTCACCTTATCTCAAAGGATGAGCCCAGCCAGCCTCCAGAGGAAACTCATTTCAGCCACTTTTCTCTGTGATCTCATTCTTTCAGTTACTACCTAAAGCTCATGACCATAGGTTAGGGCCGAAACATAAATGGATTTTGAAATCGAGAGCTTACCCCTAAAACCCTACTCACCGTAACCGGCCCAGCTCCCTCTTTACCACAGCAGTTCACATCGCACCAAACTGTCTTTCCATCTCACGCTCCATTTTACCCACACTCATAGACAAGACCCCAAGATACTATAACCCCAAGATACAACCAGAGAGTGGAAATCTGCTGTTTCCACATTTCACTATCAAAAACAATATTAAATTTCAGTAATCAGCCCTAATTAATGCACTATTTAATCCTTTGTTGGAGTTGGATTAGATTTATTTGACTTTAATTTCTACCATACCACTTGCAAGTGTATATAACTCCTAATGGATTAACTAATTTTGAAAAGCAGTACATTTATTTTGTTCAAGGATCTATCTGAGTGATTGCGGCTTATTGGTTAAATCTTTGATTTAATTCACTATGCAAGTAGTGAGAAGATAATTGCTGTGTCTTGAACTGTAACAGTGGCTTCTTTGTTTAGATCAGTTGTATATTTGTCTTGAAGAGGGATGCTTTAGTTACACATGAGGAATGCAGAAGGTTTGGTCAGTTCACAAGAACATGTGATATATATAAGATATAAGAAATTAAAAAAAAGTGTCACCAATTGAAACTAGAAGATGGACACAGGTCATAAATAAGCTCTACTTGACATTTAGCTTGAAGGTTCAACATCATACCAGCTTTATCAGGATTTTATCCCTACTTTGCATGTCTTTGCCTGTCAGTGGCATGTGATTCCCCATAGAGCACTGAGTCTTATCACCTATCAGCACCTCGCATCTGACTTAACAATTTTTTGAGAGACACCTCAAGACGACGGTACTATTTTTACACAACAGCAGCTGTGGCATTTGAATGGTGGAGGAAATTGTGTCAACTGTTATTTTGAGAGTTTAACGCACCAGGCCCGGCCGTATAAACCAACTTAACTGTCTACCCAATGTGTGTGTGTGTGTGTGTGTGTGTGTGTGTGTGTGTGAGAGAGAGGGAGAGAGAGAGAAAGAGAGAGAGAGAGAGAGATTTGCGAGAAATGCAAAGAGAAGGCGAGAGAAGCTTCTTTGACCCTAGTGAAAGTGAGGAGGAGATCAAGTTGCTGGTGGCACTAAGTGAGTCGGCTATTCCAAGACGCAGTGTACAATTTCATCTTTGTCATGTTGAAATACCAAGCCCAGGCCTCATATGTCTGTCTGTCTTTCAAAGACCCTGTGCTAATTTGGAAATGTTTCCCAGACGTCTGTACATAGGGCAGCATTCGTGCATCGAGAAGTCTCATTCTGCATCTCAGGCTCAGCCAAAAGTGTGAAGGAACAGCAGGAGTGGGTGTTTGTTGTGAGAGTGAGTGATACACACACGTCCCCTACCAGGAAATTGCACTTGTGTCAGCCATTATGTGTCAAGGTGATCTCTCCTCCTAATTTTGGAGCGCATTATGATCGCTACGGCTATATGTTATATGTAGCTGCTCTGGTGGTCCAGCTGTAATTAGCCTCTAATAGCATAAGCCATGTCCATTACCTGATATCTCTGAAGATTTACTCCACCACAGGGCCAAAGAATGTGTCTTTTATCATTCTCATCTTATCTCTCCTTTGAAAAGCATTTCCACTGGCATTCTATTACTTTGAGACATCCTGCATGATTTTCTAAATACATCCTTAAGGCTCATTTTACGAGGCGCTCTTTCCGTGAAAGCAGTTTTCATAAGACATGCTGTAGATAATCAAATAAAATCAAATACAATTTAAGGACCTCACATGTTTTATAAACGTCCTTTAATATGCAAAACACCCCCACCAGAGGACACGTTCCTCATGAGCATGCCTAACGAACTGAAGGAACTAACGGGCCAAAATAATTAGTCTTCACTGGCGATCACCACGCTCGTTAATCAGCTTAGAGTGAACCGTGAATACATAAATAGCTTTCATACTAGTCCTAAATCCACAAAACATTACCAGTATGTAATTACCAGCCGGATTACACAGAATATATGAGTCTTTAGTCGTTACTAACCGCACAGTAATGCAGTCTTTTTCCATTGCAATCATTTCTAGAGCTTATGCCAAGGCCTGAGAGCTCTTGAATGCAATCAATCAAAACTGGAATGAAAAAAATCAGCGGTATTCAAGCTTCAGACAGTTTAACAGGCAGTCAGGGTTACTGACAATTAATGAGCGTGACTGTCTCACAGGTTAAGCAGCTGTGTATGTACATAAACAACTCTGCATACTGTAAAGGTTCAGCTCTCAACAATGAGAGCTTTGTAATTTATTCCTGTCGTGGGCCAAATGTGTTTTCTTTGTGCTACATGTTCAGTGTGATTTATGACAGAAGTTGACCCCCTCATTACAACTCAGTTCCAGCCGAGTTCTCTCACTCTCTCACACACACACACACACACACACACAAGATCTCTCCTTCTATCTTTCTTTTCCAGGCTGTGATAGGTGTGAGTTAACTTATTTGCATGATTTGCTGATGCCTCTTAAGTGCCGTCCCACATGTGTGCCTGGATACAGTAGTTTTGCATAATCGGTGTGTGGTTGCCTGTGTGTTTGCGTGTATATATTGTGTGTATGTGTATGTGTATGTGTATGTGTAGCTATGTGTGTGTGTGTGCGCGCGCTCTGGTGCTGTGTGTTTTAAATAGAGAGTTAGCTGATATTATGCATGTCACGTCACAGCCAATTAAGCCCCTGCTTACTGGAGCCCCTTTAAGTGTGATTTTTCACAGGAGCGAGTGTGAAATCTCAAGGATCAGATGGAAATTACACCAACTCTATATTCAGAGACTGAACCAGGCCCTAAATCCCCTCATCTAAACCAGCCTCTCTAGGTTACCCACCTAATGACTGTGCTTTAATTCTGGCAATTTAGGATTACTAGCAATTTGTGGTTGATTGGTTACATTCAGGTGGAAGATAACAAAAAACTATGTTTGGTTTTCTGCCATTTAGTCAACTAATGATCAAAAAGTTTGAGATTGGAAGAAGAAGATTCAATTTTTCAGGTACACAGTCTATTGTAAGCCCCTTTGAAACCTTTTGACACAAAAATTGTTCTATAAAGCAGCTACGAAGTCCTTTTTGCTGCCTTTGCACTTTTACACAGAAACAAATAACAGTGGCACTATGCTGTTGCAGTGTGTGATTTCTGACAACATGCCAGCATACCAAAAGCAAAGGAGGCATGAGGTATGACAGCTATAATGTTTAACACAACAGTGTTGGCCTCTAGTGTAGCATGTAACATATGTGTTGGCAGCACTTTCTAAACAATAACAATGGCATAACATGGTAATTACAGTCTCTTGCCATCCCTGTTATATTGTCTAATTACTGCAAGATAGAATTTAAATAGCAGAGAGAAAGAAGAACAGTAGCAGTAAATGTGAGCAAATTGGGAAAACAATAAGATTCAGGACCTCTCTACCCTCCAAGGAGAGGATGGGTAAAATGTAACACCTCTTTTGCTTCTGCGATGTCTGCATGATGTCTATAATGAAACACAGAATAGGCAAGATGCTGTTTGTTTATGTTTCAAAGTGCAAAGGCAGCACAAAGAAGGGAATTAGCCACCCTTTTTGCACAATCTCAGTGTGAAAATGGCTCTAAAGTAGAGTACAGTTGCCATTTTCCTTATGACAATAACAAAACTATAAATAATAAGAACCACTGGCCTGTTTTTCCCCACATGTATTGTTAGTATAGGCAACTACAACCCTCCCAGCCTGTATATCCTCACAGTATACAGTAATAAGTGCTTGTCTCTGGGCAGACATCTCATGTCTCCATACTTGGCCTTGAGTCTGACCCTGTGTTATCACAGCATAGGTGTTTATGATTCTTCCTGGACACTATCGTGGGATGCGTTTGAAGCCGTTTATGATTTAAACCTCCGCTGGGATGAAAACGATCCTTGGAAAGGCTTATGGCTGCATTGTAGCATCTTTGGGATTCATGTGTGAAACTGTGTGTGATGGAGAGATAACTGCAAAGTGAAACTGTCAGTTTTGTTTTGTTTTTTTCTTATTTTATTTTTAGACGGCAAGTTTGTTAACAATATCCCTTCTGTGTCTCTGACTCTGGTGTATTTGGTTACTCTGTTTTGAAATCTTAATGTCCCACTGGAGACATTAGATGGCAAATAGATGAATGGACTTGACACTATTTATTTTACCAGCTTGTGTTTTTGGTCCCAAATGATGTGCCCTTCTCCTTTTTTTATTTCTTAATATGTAGCCGACTGTTAAAATAACTAAAAACAAATGACAGACATTTCCTACACAGCTTGAATTAGACTGTGCTTTGTCTTTTCATAATGTGTGCCTGTCATCTTTTTCTGCTTTTTAATTGTGGCATATTTGGCAGGAAACAGCATTGTTGTAACATGTAGTGCTTTAAATAATTCCACTTGTCTGGAAGCTTTACATTCTCCCTGGCTGCAGAGTTGTTGTCTTGACATGAACTTTCACCCAGCTGTGTCTGTTAACTCAGAAATGTTTGTGTCTATTTATTTTTGTGTGCCAATTTTCCATTTGTGTGTCTCTGCACTTGTGAATATGTGTTTGTGTCTCCCAAGTTTACAAGGCGTAACCTTGTCAAATAGGGCTGCATCATGTGCTGATCATCCCCCTGTCTGTCCCCAGGGCAAATGTCTCTCTCTCACCAGCACTCTGTGAGGCGTCTTTGTATTCACTGTTAATTGGGTTAGAGGAGTGGTCTTTGGATTTCTCTAACTACCCAAGCATCTGCTAGGACTGCTGCAGTTTAAAAGAGGTTCCCACTGATGTTATAGCTGCTGTAATGCGGCAACGCATCAGACAGCTGATTAGATACTAGGATCTGCAGTGACAAACAGGTTACAAGTAAGACATCAGTCACTTTGGTTCACATTGGCGACATTTACAGTGGGCTGTTCTCATGCACTGTTCATGTTTTCCTACAAAAAGTAATTCACCACAATTTGTGCACATCCTATGTGGTCGTGAGCCAGTATCCATGTGTAACTCAGTATTTGGAAAGGTTATGATTGTGTAATCAGTGTGCTGAAGAGAAGAAGCGGTCCCATTCAAGTAGCAGGTTGGGGTGGTGGAAGGGTAACAAAACACAGAACTTTCCTTCCTATCCTTTCCCCAGGAGACCATTGTTTCAAATGTGAACTTTGAGTTATTTTAAAGTACATTATTATAATGTTTCATCACATATGCACCCTTTACATTAAGTATTATTTGTGGGGCACTAATTTATGATATCATGCAAACCTGTGTATGTGCATTTTCATGGGATATCATAGGAACCGTTGTGTGTGGACTGGTTTGGATTTTGCAAATTTTGCCTTATTCCAAATGTAGCATTTACTGATTAATATATGTAGGTTATGCAGATATTGTGCAGGCTTGGGTGCCCTCTTTGAACATAGTGCATTCATAGCACATCTCAGTTTTAGTTTATACTAAATGGAGTTCATCATTTTGCAGTCAGCTCTGTGTGTTGCACACATTTGCAGTGCTGTGGTAGAGTGGAGTTCATGTACAAAATAAAAGCCCTCATTTCTGGTCCGAGAGAGAAACACATCTTCTTTTAAACGTATTGAGATACTTTGTTTCAACAGGTTTTGGATTTGTGCAAATATTGCAATGCTGATATCTTCAAGAAGGTGGTTAAAGAAATGAAAGAGGGAGGCTGTGTCCAAAACTGGTTGAAAGCTTAAAAAGCTTTTTCGGAATAGGGGGAAAACAACAACAATACTTTGTGCATGCAAATGTAGTCATTGTTTCATAAGAACAATCACATAATGTAATAGGAGAGTCATATTGTTTGGCTTTAGTAGTCATTGCTTTTGTTTTTTTGCCCATTTCTGTTTTAGTTACACAACAGCCACCTGCATCTCCTGGCACATAGGTTGGCTAAGGGATGTAAGACATGTTTAGTTGTGTTTTATTGTGGTAATTTTCCTCCTCAAAGGTAAGAGATTTAAGAATGTATTTTAAAGTTAAACGTGCAATAAAATGTTAAGGCAACCCTTCATAAATTACTACTATTGTATATTCTCTATTTAATCCACTTAATAACTTCTGAGGTTCATGACTTTTGGCCTTTCCATGCAACCCATAGAGATGCCAATTATCTTTACTTTGAAATTAAAGACCTCAGACAGCACTTAGACATAAGCCCAAGTTAAGCAACACAGAGATAATGTATCTCTTAGTGCTCTCCAACCTCCCTCTCTGCCTTTTATTTTTAGTGCAGCTTGTTCTTTGTATGAAGAAAAAAAAATCTGCATCACCCCGAGCAGAATTTCAGAGAATTGGTTGATACTAATTGATATTCTAAACTTGCCTGCCCCCCCCCCCCCCCCCCGGGCAATCCCGTCTCTATTAAACGATACAGGACAACCAACAAAACTTCTTTTCTTGTCGATCTAAGCAAAAACTTGCAGCACACCACCACGAAGAGTGAGGAGTTCCTAGAGGACGAGCTCCAGATGAGGGAAAATATTTCTCTCCCTTTTATTCAGAGGAAGGATATTAAGGGAATGATATTCACAACTGCTGCATATGCTTGGCACTGTTAGATGACGTCTCACTGCTGTTGTAATATTGTAACTGTATTATGACTCAGTCCATATTAGGGAGTGTATGCATGATATAAAAAGGGCAAACTTTCCTTCTTATTATGCTCAGCACCTTTTCCCATGATCCTTGTCATCTGGAATACATTATGGGTAAAGTGATAACTGCTAACAAAGTGGTGCAACAAAAGACAGACACATTTGTCATAACTGTATACTATGGACTTGCATTATTCTGGCTACATGTGCTTCAGCTGAGCATGCTGATTACCTGAGTGTACCATTAACTAGCATTGCTCCATGGTAGAAAAAGCCAGCAATAGAAACTGTAATTTCCATCAAATAAACATATAACATGCTGCGAGCAGGTATACAATTACCTACTCTCTTCTTCCTCATCTCAGTACCACAATCTCTCCCTTCATTTCCTTTGCTGTCCCCAAAGCTAACACAGTCTTTCTAGGACTATCCCCAAGACAAGATGTGGGTATGAGTTTCAACCAAGGTCGACCATTCATTTTCTAGCTTGTGACAGTTCTGTGGTACAGATATGGGTCAAAACTCTCAGAGTGTTGCCATACTCCCCCCTTTTTTTCTCCCTGACCCTCTGCTAAAGGGCTTTAGGAGGAGGTGGGGGGGGGGTGTAAAGTTATTGTACATATACACTCACCATTTCTTCTGAGACGTCTCAGTGGAATTCCAGTATAAATTTAGACTCTCCTGCTCCCCACCAACATTAAGTGCTGAGAGGAATCTGCAATGATCTTTCATTGATTCTGCAGCGCCATATGGAGGCCCATTAAATTGATCGCAGTGGCAGCAACGGGAGCAACAGCACGCTCCGAGCTAGTTGATTTCCTCTGTGTCACTGTCACCTCTTGCAAGTCAGTATTTTACAGGTGAAGGATGCCACATAGTACCCACGCTGATTGGTTTTCTCATTATTTGTTCATTTAGCACGCAGACGGCTAAGTAATCACGACTTCATTAGGCGTAGTCCCCACATGGGACCAGTATGAATAGAAATGAGGGAACGTTGAGGCAGAGATGCACTTTGGTACCATTTACAGCACTTGCTATATACTGCAGCATAATACACTGTATATACTTTAACTATCTATATATTGTACTGAAGGTTCCCAACAGGCCTACTCATTAGAAGCACAGCATCTCAGCCAAGATTTCTTTATTCATTCTCTGTGGAGATTGCTGAATGGTGATAATGTTGGCACTCAAAATGCATACTGTCCTGATTTTATTCCCATTGTCTCTCTTACTGTATGATGTTTGTGCAGTACAATGGCCAGCATAGACACTGCCTTTGCTAGCCTGTGACTTCCCTCAACAGTGAATCCTGTTCTTTATTTAATGACAGTATATTATCACTGCTATATAAAGTCATACAGAAACCCCCCACTATAATTGTTCTTCAATTCCTAATAATCCTATATGATCATATCCAGATGAGCCTATGCAAATATTTCCATCAAGGGCCCCGCATGACATTTTCTTCATCATTCATTCCAAGGTTAGCGCTCAAATTAGCTTATTGGACGGCTAATGCCCTGTGCAATATGTGTCAGAAAAAAAGACTCTGTGAATTAAACATATTTTAAAATATGGATGTGACGAGACAGATACACATTTCTCTCCCTCCTCATAAGAAATATCAACCCCAAGACATTTTCGCTTCTGGGGAAATGGGGGTGTGGAGTGATCCATTTGAGAAATCGAAGGTTCTTCAAATATTGTTAAAGATGAATGCATGAATCATTCATAATGTGAGCCTCTCTGAGCATGATTGGTGTCTCATCTCTCTCTCTCTCTATGCCACTAATTCACTCCTTTTTTGCCCCCACATTTTCTCTGCCTCATTTTCTCAAGTCTACACACACACACACACACACACACACACACACACACACACACACACACACACACACTGACTAGTGGAAAGAAATAAAATTTATCCTCCACTTTTTCTGGTTTATTCTCAATTATTAAAAATGAATTTTAAATACATTTAATTTGATTTTGCTAAATACTGATGATATTTGACAACTTCTGTGACTGTTCTCTATGCTGAGATGATCAGTGGGGGATAGTAAATACTACATAAAAATGCCACCTTGCGGAATATCTTTAGAAAAAGGGATCTCAACTGGACAAAGTTTACATACCCATTTTAATTTCAGTGTTTAGTTTCAGAGTGTTGTGTTGCTGATAATAGAATGCAATGAAAAATGTGGTGCAGGAATATGAATGCAAATTTACACACCAGATCCTGTGTGAATTATCTGCATTTTCTAATACATTTTTGATTCATAATAATAATAATAATAATAATAATAATAATAAAAAAAAAAAAAGTTTTTTTTTTTTTTTTAAAGTGCCAGTTTCTTTTTCATACACTCATACATAAACTATACATGCATACATACACAAACTAATTGGATCTCAAACTTGATGCTAACCAAAGCTGTTGTGGCTAGCCCTGTTGCATGACCACATACGTATATCATCAGTAAGATCATGTCAGGTGCATTACCATCTTCAACCTATCCTACCTTGGCAATCTCAAGCCCTAGATTTTCCTTTGTTTGGTTGTTGAGGTAGTCGTTGCAGTGTTTGTCATACAGTATTGGTTGTTGAGACACCAAAGTGGTTTTCGCCTTTTTTGCAGGAGGCTAGCTATGACCTGTGTGTATGATAAATAATTTTATTGGTCAAATGCATATTTCCAAAGGTGAAAATCTGCTTATTTATATTTTTGAGATGATTAATAGGAAATTTCCCTCTGTCAGCAGAAATCAATACAAAACAACTATGTGATTTTAGATTTTGCCCTCCACTGGGGAACCATTGAGATCACAGTGAAAAAAAAAAAAAAAAACTCTTAGGAACTCATTACCACCTCTTTCAGGTCAGCAGAAATTTACAAAAGGGGAACAGAAGTAGTGTCAATGTATCTGAGGTGATTAATATGTGTTGCATGTGTGAGAGAGATGAGAGTTTGCTAGAAAAGACAAGTCAGCCGGGCCAGTGAGTCAGATAGAAAGCGACAAACACAGGAAAACCCAATGACATCTCTTACTGAAATAGTCATGTTGGGAAATCCTCTGGAGGGTTTTGGAGTAAAAGTGCAGAAAGCTCTTACTGAAGATGGACTGCTATGAGTTAGTGTTATGAGCAGCACTGACTGAAATATTGCTGCAAATGCGTGTAAATGTTACTGCCTTAGCTACTCTTCCTTTCCCTTTGAGACAAACTAATGGCGACCCTTGTATTTATTTCTTATTCCCTTAGTCATGATGTGGGGAAAAAAATCCTCTCTAGATCATGCGGGTGAAGTGCAATGAGACAAAAGTATTCTGAGGATTTGTCCCTTGCTCTCTATATCATACCTAGATCTCCTCAGAGGCCATGTGCGCTGTGCCAGGTCGGTGTTGCATGATTCGGTATATGGATAAACTTAATCCCGTTTATCCATATGTTATGAGGCTGTCGCATGAAACTATATATTGTCCTCTCAATCTGTTTCACTCTGTATCTTCTGTGTGTTGAATGCATTGTGCAGTGCAAAATAACACTGACTTACCAGTGCGCTGATGATAAATGAGATTACGCATGCAATATTTACTGTATCTCTTAAAGCTTATTGCGGTGTACAGCACCAGTGTAACACAGCTCATTTTTTCTTAAGGTATTTAATTTAAGGATGAAACACTTGCGTGATGATTCATGTGTTAGTGGAGTTAGCTTATCAATTTATGTCTCATCAATAATCAAACACAAAAAACATTAACAAGCTCTCTCCATTTTTTAAAAAATCTATTAATGTGAATGATGTATGATGTAAAAAGGTCACAAGAGGCTCAGTGCTCACAGAGATATATCAGACACAATCCATTAAAAAACATCTTCCATCGCAGTGGATAACATCGTCCAGATATATGTACCCTATTGACCCTACAAATCAGCAGATGTAGTCAAGTTTGGGGTTGAAACTTTTGTTGTGTTTATGTGTGTGTTTGCTTGCTCCATCACCAGAAGGCAGGAGGTTTATTAGAGCAGCTGGAGTCTGAACGCCCTCTGATGTGGCACTAAACTTTAAATTACAGACTTTAGTGTGTGTGTGTTCATGTGTGTCTCTTGGTGTGGGTCTATGTATGTACTGCTGCACATGTGGATTAAGCACATGGTGACCACTAACAATCAAATGAGTGCCACCACTGTAATCTATATCTCCATTTTTGAAACTTTCGTCTGCGCATGTGTATTTGTGTGTGTGTGTGTGTTTGTGTGTGTCTGTGTGTGTGTTTCCTCCCACTTGGTCCAGGTGGCACAAGGAGGCATCCCTTCCGGCTTCCACTTTTAAACACACATACACAATCAGACACACAAACTCACTCCGGCGGATGACTGCACGTTTCTACAGATGATTAGATTACGTAAGAGAACACCGCAGAGCCCTAATAGTTGGTAAACCCAGATTACGCAGGATTATCATCCCTTTTGCTCCGCCTCTGTTCTCCCTCTTTGTGCATGTGTGTGTTTGCGTGTCGGTATGCGGGGAGAGTGGATGACGGGGGATGAAACAAGAGGAGGAGGGTGTGGGGGGGAAGGGACGATGTCTGTGGGGTAGAGGGGGGGTTGAATGATGCTGCAAACACCAGAGCCAGATGGGGACAGAACCCCTAAGCAGCTTAGAGTCACAGTAATCACGCAGGCTAAGTTGCCATCAATGGTGTATGTGTGTGCGTGTGTGTTTGTGTGTGTGTGTGTGTGTGTGTGTGTGTGTGTGTGTGTGTGTGTGTGTTGCATGCATGTAGATGTGTACATATATCTCTCATGCATTAAACCTGGGCTGCGCAGACGCTTGCTCGTGCACAGACATGGACATCAGAGAATGTGAGAAAGAGAGTGAAGAAGAGATGGAGCAAACATTCTCATGCGATCAAGATATTAGACGAGACAGGGAGAGAGAGTGAGAGAGCAAGGCTGCGAGTGGAGGGAGTGTGTTAGTGGTGTTGTGGGAAGCAATAATGGAGACACACAGGTCAAAAAGGTGGTGTTATTTTGCCCTCTTGCCAATGAGATATCACAGAAACAATAGAGTGGAAAATGACACTGTGCATGTCACGCTGCATGGATATTGGCCTCAGGGATCAGGAATCAATGTACTTCTGTCAATAGCAATCTGCTTTGAATTTGTGTATAAAATTGAACACCTGAGGGGGCGGGTTGGTGTACTATCCACAGATTTTCATGCATGCAGGAGAAGTCTGAACATGGTAATACAGTAATACATGCATATGTATGATGCATAAACACATAAAGAGCACTCATGTCTTTTCAAAGCATTTCTGTTGTATTTTTCCAAACATAGTGAAAGAGCAGACGACTTTAAAACTACAAAACTACAAAAAAAAAAGCAAAAAGAAAGAAAAAGAGCAAACTGTAAAACCCAGGAGAGAAGCTTGCATGGATGTATTTACCAACATGAATATTCAATAATGGGGCTGCAGCACTTCACAAAGGGAAGTAATCACTGATTTATTTATTAGTGTTTTTGACATGCTATGCAATTATGCCATTGCAGACAGGCTGTTGGGCTGCTCAGTGCCCAAAGCTGTGTGTATGTTGAGTTTAAAGCTCTAATAATATTGATTTAAATGGATCAATAGTGATGATTATTCTGGTGCAGACATGACAAAAACGATCTATAAATGATGTGAAAATGATATGCTGCGGAAATGACTTGCAGTGTGTCATTTTTTAGCTCAAAAGCTTTCCAAAAGGATCAATCATTGTTCATTTGTGAGCTTCTTTGTTCCAATTATTTCATCTGGATGCTAAAATCAGACTCATTCTATAACTTTCACATCACCTTACTTTTCTTTCTTTTCTGCGTCCCCCTCTTCTATCTCTTCCTCTCTCCTCTCCCAAGAGAAGAGGGAGATGACAGCAAGCCCCACTCTCCGCTCATTGAACATTCAGCTTTGCTTTTGATGGAATTAATTTGAATGTAAATTATGCTGTGATGGGAGAGCTTTCATTGGCCCCAGTGAAAAATTTCACACAGTGATATACCACCCGTGCTACCCCCCCCCCCCCCCCCCCCCCCCCCAAACGTTTGAGCTGTCCACAGAGAGGGAGAGAAAAACAACAAAGCACTACAACATTATGGAGCTATTACTTTCTCTGACGCCATTAACAGCTGTGGAACATAATGAAATTAAGTGTCGGTCAGTGGATTAAGTCAGTGATTTAATCAATAAATGTCTTAATTCTTAATTTGTAATTTTGACTCTATGCCACTGGAGCAATTTGTGTCTTTATGGCTCTTAAGGGAGGAGGTAAGATCAAACGATGTGTATTTTTTGCTTCTAAAATGGCAATTGACACCAATTAAAGGCAAGGAGTAAGATGGAAAGGACAAAGAGAATAAAAGGAGGCAAAAATAAGACTGGAATTACAAAACTTACTGTGAAGTAATGCATCATTGCTGAAGAAGTTTCTTTTTACAGATAAAACAAGAGAAATAAGCATCTGGTCAAAATGTAGGCAAACAAGTGCTCAATGCAGGCCTCTGAATAAATGATGTTACAGGTGGAGATACTTGCCCACATTGTGGAAGTGTGTCCTCAATTACAAATTGCAGTGGCAAATCTTCTGCACACCTGTCTACAATAAAGGAAGATTATACAAAAATCTGCAACAAAGATATCATGTAAAACATTCACAGGAGAATAGGTGTAAGTGCAGATAAAGTCCAGGTTACATAGCGTGCACCTCACAAGGGTGAACCATAAGAATAGCCCCTATTTTAGTTCAGTTTAATTTTTTGTCTCCCCTGCATAATGGAGTTCCTCTGTTTTTATTAATGTGGTGTAAGTGGGGAACTGTGTAGGCCTCATTTATGAAAGAAGTCAAATAACCATAAAAAAAAACTCAACAACTTTTGTCTCACCTGCATATCCTCTCCTTTCCACTCCTCTCCTCTCCTCTCCTCTCCTCTCCGGTTCTTCTTTTACTTTTGTACTTCACTCATCTTTATGTCATATCATTGTGCCATCCTCAGGATTGTATTGCGCCTGTGCTTCACTTGTCACCCACTCATATGTCTGTGGGTGTGTTTCCATCAAACTCTTTTTTATGCAAGTGTTAAATTTGCACATATAAAAAGTCCTGAGTGGAAATGAAATTTGAAAATGTATAAATATTGCATGTTTTCTATGCTTGGGGGAGTTGAAAGGGTTGGTGCATCGATAAGAGTTAAATGCAACTAATGGAATAACAATGGATAACAGATTCAGCACAAATGTTGACATACTGTCATGACATACTGTCGTTGCATAAGCCACTGCAAGCTCCCTTCGTCATCTCTGGAGGCTTTTAAGACATTAATGCACACATGGCTTTAACCAGAGCTCTTCCACGAGAACAGAAGGGTAATATTTAGTTGTTTAAAACTCCCTATTTCCATTGTCCAGTGTGCTCTTTGTTATTATACAACCATTGCTCTCCTTCATTTGAAGTTTGACTGGTGCTCTTTGCCTGCAGTTGTATAATGTTACCTGACTGCAGGTAGCGCCATCTACTGCTTATCTTAATTTACCAACTTCCAATATTTTTTTAACAGTAGTGTATGGAAAAGCACATAGATAAGCATTTTGCACTACATTTGGATGGAAACCTCAAGAAACCAAGGTCTTTCCTTTGGCTCTTTCTTCATTTGTCCTCAGAGATGTATGGTTCTTTTTAATTTACTTCTTGAGGTAAAAAACATGAAAATGCACTGACTGTCCAAAAAAATCTGCTCAATATATATAATATATATATATATATAGATAAAAAGAAAGAAAGAAAAAATTGTGTTTATATGGCTTTCCAAGGAGAAAGTAACAATGCTAAGATCATAGACACTGTTGTTCAAGTAAAAGTAAATATTAAGACAGAAGTGTGATAAATAAAAGGTAGAGAGAAAAAGAGACCGTATGCCACAGTAATTAAATCCATGCATCTATCCACTCCTTAGTCTATGTTAGACCAATTTAATATCCTATAGGTCCACAATTTATGTTTGCCAACATCTGCACTTTACCTTTCTCCCACTAATCACTGTATTTTATTGGGCAGCTCCAGTCTCCTTCATGTACAGAGGTCTAACGTAGCCACATTTACCATTCCATGTCTTTTACACCACCATTGATTTCCAGTATCCTCCCAATGTGAGCATTCAGCCCGCTCACCCCTCGCATCATACATCACCCGACATTAAGGCTTCACCTTTAACATCTCTCCCTTTATATCATCATATCCCTCACAGACACCTCTGCCTTTACGGCTTCCTTATTCCCTCTGATTTCGAACTGATGCCTCTCTGAATTGCCACTTATCTTCCCTTGTGAGGGAGACAGTTATGTTTTTGAAGATATTTCTTAGTATGAAGGAGGTTTTGAAAGATTTATCAGCCTTTCCAATGATACGAGCATCCGCTTTTCTTGAATTCTCCTTTTTCACATATCGGGCCTGGGCGTCAATGTGTGAATCAGTCAAGATGTCACTTTGATGCTTTGTAAATCGCGCTCCTCTCTTTTGACTCTCCTTAGATGGAGGTATAAGTCTTTCATAATATCTTTTGGAAATTGTATGCGTTCACTGTTCTCTCTGGGGCTCTTTGAGACAGGAATAGACTGATGAAGTGTGTGACTGCCTCCACTGTAATTATGTGATGAATGCTTTCATTCTGTGTGTAGCCCCGAGCAGTGAATAGCTCAACTGATTATTGAGGGGTGTGTTCTTTGTGAGTGTATGTATGTGTGCACATAGAGTCAAACAAAGAATCTCAGAGAACAAGGACAGTGTGCATGTTATTATTTTATGTGACTCTGAACATGCTCCCAAATCTGATGTAGCGATGAATGAATAGCAGGTTCCCTTATAGATAAACTGTTAGTAACCTGGTGCGTCTTGTGAAAGTCTTATTAGCCAAAAGGCATGCCATTTAGCACCACACCCTCCTGTATCATTGTCAACCACACATTCAGAAATATTGAGCCAGCTGCCAGTTTGCTGTTTCTGTGACAACCCCATTTCTTTCTGCTTTGAGTGAAACGTTAAGACTAACACATCAAGCCTTCAACATTTTAAACCCCCTTAGATGGATGTTAAGCTCCATTAATAATACCACGGTCTTGCTGTCCAGCTCATATGGATTTTCCTTCATAGACGAGATATAGTGAGAGTGACAGAGCTAGAGATTCTGAGCTGCAGAGAGCACAAGATGGATCATAGAAGGATAATGTACAATAGCTGGTATATCTAGACCCTGCACAGAGCTACATTAGCTTAATGTGAGCCCTCAAGAGTTGGACTTAAGCAAACATAGTTGTGTTTGGATAAGATGGCAGGTGGGAAGTACCAAGAATTCTGGGTTGTAGTGTTTTTGTTGTAGATCCAGCTCTGGGAGCCAGGAGATCCCTTTATCTCTTAATTGTGTCACAGTTATATACAGTGGTGACAAGTAGTAAAGTACAATTTCTCATGTACATTCCTTAGAAGAATAGTTTACTAAAAAACAATATAAATTGTAAAGCACTCACCTCTTTGCTCTCCGTGGTTCAAAAAGTTTTCTATTGATTAGCATTAGGGAGAGTGAGAGAATGCCCAAAAAATGAAAGCACGTCAATGCAGACAAACTTTGATGTATGTGTCCAAATGAAAGGTTATAAAACATCTGAAAAGTCCTGTGCAGCGTTATCCAAGTGTTTATATCTAATTAAGTGCAAATGTGATAAACTTGTACTTTTCTCAAGTATTATTATTTTCATTTTACACAACAGTTTATGCTACTTTACAGTATAAATTGGTTAGCAATCTGATCTTCTCTCTAGGTGTTGGTCATGAGGCCACCATGGTGGACTAGTGTGTGCTTTGTGTCTTTTTTCTATTCTTGTGCATTTACTCCCCTCCATTTATCTTACAACTGTAGGTGCTAATTGTTATTGTGTTTTTAATTTTGATTTTTAACACACAAACATATGATTATTTGATAGAATATGCAAGTGTGATAGCTTATAGAGGCCTCGCTGTTAGGAGACGCTTATCATTTTAGTCAAGCTTGTGTTTTAGTGCAATTTACCAAACAAATGTTCAGATGACATTTAATAAAGGGTCTTTGGGGTTGCTGGAGGTTTGGAGTTAGTTGCCCACTTTGCTCAATTGGTAATCTATGTAAACAGTTTCTAAAGATACGCCCACATTCCCACCTACGGGCAATTTAGATTCTGCTGTTCACCTAACCCGCATGTCCGAGGACTTTGGGGGAAAGCCAGAGAACCTGGTAACCACTTTACCTCTGTGTCATCCTGTTTATTTTTTATATCAAGAAGACTGTAAGGCTGTAACACACACTTTGTGCCAGTAAATTATTATATTTATTTTTAAAAGTTAAAGCACATTTTGCTGATGAAACTTCTGAACTTTAAGATGTTGACAGGGTTTTTATTTGTAATGGGGTATGTTATACTGTTGTATTGGTACTTCCACATTGGCTCTTATACAGTTTGTATACAAGACTCACATGACCACAGCTACACATGAACATGGACACACACAGTCTGCCTCTGAGGCCCCACAACCAGCTCACTGCCTGTCAGTCAGGCCCTGAGGACTCTCAGTGGACTCTTGCACACACAAAGACATGCAGAAAAGATCAATGGGCTCGCATTTATCGAGCAACATATCACCGACACCCCCCCTACACACATATATACCAACACCCCGCTATCCCCACCACCAAGTCTGAGCAGGCCCTTGTCAGCTGACGCAGTGAACGTATTGATTTCCTCATATTAACTCAGTCTTCATGAAAAGCCCCAGGCGGCAGAGGAGGAGCGAGAAGAGGAGGGAGTAAAGAAGAGAATTGTGGGAAGAATAGGAGGGAACTGTAAGAGATAAGCGATGAGAAGAAGGAGGAGGAGGAAAAGGAGGGCAGGGAGGAGAAGTGTAAATCTGGTGTGTCTGATACTGTACATCGTGCTCAAAAGAACCACATGTCAGATTTAAGGGAGGCCGGAACTTCAGTATATACCCTGGCCTTTGAAATATTGGAAAAGAATTACTTGAACTATACTTGCTGTATATGATATAATTTGATTTGCATGATTCACATATGCTTCAAAGGAAATGGAGGATGACAATTTCTAGAGGTAAATATGCTTACAGTATGGTACCTACCTTAATGATTTATATTTAGCACCTATGGATTTTTGCCATCTTTACCACTTATTTTTCTGCTATATCTCTCTGCTGCTCTATGTTCCATGGTCCCTTGGCATGAGTCTTAAATGTGGCCATATTTTTAGTACGGCAGCACTGCTGAGATGTTTCTCATATATTTGGATATTATTTCTTCCTGGAATCCATTATAACCACCACTAATCCACTATACCGAAATCCCATTTGTCCACAAAGAATCCCAACTTCAAATTCATCACTATGAAAAGAGGATGTGTTCCTATTTTAACAATCTTCTAGTTTACATTGTGTCCCTGGCATTTCGGGGTCTTTATTTGAAGTACATGAGTATGTTTACATGCACAAAATGGTCTGTTTTTTGGCCTTATTCTGAAGAAGACAATATTCCCATTAAGCTGTTTACATGACTGTTGAAAATGAATATTCCACTAACAAATCCGTTTACATGCAGCCATACATACTCCAAATAACACACCTTAACATCTAATTTTTCACATGAAAGTATGGAATAGTAGAACAGCTGTAGCCTCTTGTCCTGTTGCTTCTTTGCATCAAAATATAATTATTGTCACAGTTTTGTACCAGTTGCGGACTTGTTAGACTCCCTCTTTTCTTCCTGCAATCTATTTGTTCATATCCAAAAACCTGTTGATTCACATCTTTCATAAAGTTGAAAACAGGTCTGTTTCTCCTTCCGACCAGAAATGTGGGATTTTCTTTTGCATGCATCTCTATCCCACAGCCCTGCAAACAGTTTGCGAGTTGGTTTGTGTGCAACATATCCATGATAACACAGAGAGCTGACCGTAAACATATGAGAGGCTGTGTGTCGCAAACTGTGGTGGAAACTCCACTTAAATGTATGTTCTAATTGGCTTTACATGTTCAAATAATGCTCCTAAAACCCAAATAATGCAAGCGTTTGACTAGTCTTAATTGTAAAATGCAAAATTCTGAAATGGGCCTGATTCGTAATGTTTAAACAGAATATGCTGTCAAAATGACCTATATACAATTCAGAATATTGTCATATTCAGAATAATAGGGGAACATTGATGTGCATGTTACCATAGCATATGTTTTTGAGTGATTTGTTGTTGTTGTTGTTTGAATTCATGATTTGTCCAATGACTTCTGGAAGGGTTTCATTAAGTGTTGTGTACCCACTGGGGTTAGGTTAAACCAGGTTAAAAGGTGATAATCACCACACTTACCATCCTAGAATAATGCTGTAACACCTTTTCTACAATGTAGGCAGTTATGTAATTCCTGTTTGACCTGGGCCTGCTTATGTGGATGGAGGAATGTAGTCACGTTAGGGTGTTTAAAACATTAGTGTGTTTGGAGGTGGAGTGGATCTGTCCGCTGAGCCTAATGGGCAGCACGTGTGGCTCCTCACTCATCAGCTGTTACTCTCTTCTGCCTTCCTTCCCTTGACTGTCTCTCACACGCCTTTTTTTCTCTGTCATGCACGCACACTCATTTTCACTCATTTTCACTCATTTTCTCTTTTCATTGCAAATTCTCTCTTTGTGGAGGAGGAATAGGAGGCGTGTTTGCCAGCCATATGGCAGTGCCAGGGGCGTCCGGAGCAGATGTGCTCAGCATTGGGGCTCTGCTCCATCAAGCACACACACACACACATACGCAGAGGCTTACATAGCGCCTGTAACCGAGGAAGAGGTCACTGACTGACAACAGCATTATCTAACTCCCAAAGTGCAGCCACACTGCTGCAGGAGTGACAAAACCTACAGTGAGCAACCTCTGACTACTCAATGGGACTTAAAATTAAAGTTAATGAGTGCCTCCCTTTGAATGTTATTCAGAAATATATACACTGTGTGTATTAGTAATACACAATTTAAGGAAAATTCAACCAAATGAGAGAAAAAAATATAAGTTTTTGCACAATGTGAAACACAGTGCTGCAATAAACATTCCTTTTGTTGTTTGTGGGCCAGCAGAATATCAGTTTACTGATGGGCCTTTTTTATTGGTCACCGTGATGTGTTTTGGTCGCACTGCGTCAAAACCTGCCGCACTGATTGGCTTTTCCATTGTCAATTTTAATATACGTAGCCACACCTAGCCATACCAAAGATGGATCTTCTCCGGAGTAGAGACAAAAGTTCGCCTCAGTTAATCTGTCAGTTTCCTTTAATTGGTTAGTTGTTTGTTCTAAAAAAATTACAGAGAACTGTTTAAAAAAAAGTTAGTGAGTGCCCAAGATGACGTCCTCCAATGTCTTTTTTTGTCCACAGCCCACATATATTCAGTTTACTGTCATAGAGGAGTAAATAAACCAGAAAATATTCACATTCAAGAAGCTGGAATTGAAAAATGTCTCCTTAAAAAATATTCAAATCTATTAATTGATTAACAAATTAGTTTGCAATGCATTTTTTCCGTTTACTGCCATTGCAGCTTTAGTCCTTTTTATGTGTAAGTGCACCAGATGCAGGTTAGCGGCTTGTGTAGTTGTCTGACTGATCAGAGTGTTAGAAAACTCTCCTTCAGTGATCAGTGTGGTGTTTTTGACTTCCTGGTTCGTTCACTGTCCGGGAAAGAGCAGTTGCCTTAAGAGCTCCGACTCAGCGTATTTGTGTTGACTTTTTTCTAGAGCTGTTATTTTTTGCTGAATAGTACAAGAACGATTGAGGTGTGTGCGCGCGTGTGTGTGTGTGTGTGTGTGTGTGTGTGTGTGTGTGTTGTGCATGTGTGTCTTACAGTACACTAAGTTTCCTCTGAATGAAATGGGATGTAAATTTGACCAGTGTGCAGAATGAGAATGTAGGCTGCTTCCCAGTGTTTGCTGAGCCAGCGTTTGACCTACATCAAACATCCAAAAGCAGAATTAGTTAGAAAGCATCAACCATGCTGGGCAACACCTAGGCACAAGTACACATCAAAGGGTTCAAGCTAAAAAGGGCAAAACTCCCCACACAGAAACACTTTTTGAGGTTTCTCCAAATTACTGTTTCAGATGTAGTTCTTTTTTTATTATTAACATCTCATTAGTAAGAGAGATCAGAGCTGATTGAGGCAGAAATCAAAGGAAAAAATGACAGTGATCATGCCAGCAATGACTGACTGATGAACATTTCCATTAGGGACTATAAGCTCTGACACAACATCATATCCACAGATGATCATTTGTTTTTCCTGTAACAAAGGGTATGAAACAATGCTACATGTAAAATCATTTGGTGATGCAATAAATTTAATCAAAGGAGGCTGAGCTTTTTTGTAAGATTTTTTTTTTCTTATTTTCTTTTTTCTTACTTTCTTATTATTTGAAATATATGTTTTGCAGGTCATAAAAATAATGTAATATGGCCTGAGCTATCACATTCTACTTCAGAGACTTCATTTTAAAAGTATATTTGTCACTGCAAAATTATATCCTTGCACAAGTGGACTATTCATCAAGAGTCTCGTTTACACAAAAGTGTAAATTGGAAATGTCCATTTTGAAATAATCCATGTCAGCCCACCCCCTCTACTGTTCCTGACTCTGCTGATCTGTTCATGGCGTCACTAAATGAGACAGCGAAGAAAACTTAAAGATTTTTAAATCAGATTAAAATGAGTTTTTGAAGGAAATCAATATTTGTTATTATTTCTCCTCTAAATAACAACATGGATCACTTGGCTGGTCATATGTCTTGGTGCAGTCAGCTGAGAGCAGCTGTCCTCAGGGAGATCACAAACCCTTTTTGACACTGGAGCAACAAAGTTCAGGGCAAGTGTGTGTGTGTGTGTGTGTGTGTGCGTGCGAGTGAGTGAAAGAGAAAGAGAGAGAGAGAGAGATAGCAAGAGAGAGAGAGACAACTGGCTAGGAGCAGTCAATGGATGCTCAGCCGTTTCAAATATAGCATAAGTTTGAGTGTGTATGTATATAAGACTACATTTTATGTTTTAGGTTGTTGTTTTTACTAATTATAAGGAATGAGAAACCAGAAAGAAAGGAGAAAGAAAGAAACAGATTATAACAGACACCATGTTGACATCAACAGAAGAAAAATTAACGAAAAGCATTTCCCTATTAGAGATATTAAAGTAGGAAGTTGCTGTAACTCCTGTAGGGAAATGGCCTTGGCCTGATCCTTCTATTCCTTACAGTCCTCTGACTGACTCCATTTCCA